>NC_056737.1:377294919-377319919 GCF_019279795.1 Protopterus annectens | reverse complement strand
GAGTGAGGAGAAGGAGAAGAGTATACAGGCCCAGGGTCACCTACCATGGGTTACATGAGCTGGAGATAGTAGAGTGCTATAGAGTGGACAGAGAGCTCCTGCAGCAGATTGTTGAGCTGTGCAGGCCACACCTCACACACAGAACCAACAGAGGGAACCCATCCCAGTGGAAACCAAGGTATGTGTTGGCCTAAGAATACTAGCAACAGGTATCTTCCAGAGACCAACTGGTGATATGATGGGTATATCACAGGCATCAGCCTCCAGGGTACTGCACCAGTTCCTGGATGCCATGTCACCACATGTCAGTGATCATATATATGTCCCTAATGACCGTGAAGTTGTGGCCAGCAATATGCGTCTCTTCCAGCAAATAGCGGGATACCCTGAGGTGCTGGGTGCAATAGACTGCACGCATTACACGCATCAAAGCACCAGCCGGTGAGCGGGGTAGAGTCTACATTAACCACAAGGGATACCCCTCCATCAACTGCCAGGTCGTGTGTGATGCCCAGGGCATAATAATGAATGTGTGTGCTTGCTGCCCTGGGAGCTACCACGATTCCCACATCTGGCATCTGACGCAGCTGTACCAATCATTTGCCAATGGGGACTTCCCACACGGACACCTAGTGGGGGATGCAGGTTATGCACTTGAGCCGTGGCTGATGACACCCATCAGAAATGCACACACACCTGAACAGGAACGCCATAATGAGGCACACGCACAAACACGTAATATCATAGAGCGTGTGTTTGGGCTGCTCAAGTCACGGTTCCGGTGTCTGGACACATCTGGTGGAGCTTTGCAGTACACACCAACTACATGTACCCAAATTATCATGATATGTTCTATGCTACATAATATGATCCTGCGGAAACAGCTGCAGCAGGACCAGCACAGGGCTGGGCCAAACATCCCCCCACCATTGCCAAGGCCACCACAGGCAGGGGGTGACTCGGAGGAGGAACAACCTGACCTTCTCCCAGTAGGCAGAAGGAGGCGTGCCCAGTATGCCCTGGCCTTGGCAAAGAGGCAACGCATAGCACATACGCTTGGTCAGTAGGAACACTGGGACTGATACCCACTCTGACTCACTCATACAGTAACAGGGATGCCTAACATGACACAACCTGCTTCCAAATGTACAGGGAGTGTAGTATGTGTATCCGACAGAGGTGGCCCTGCAGCACCACTTGAGGCATGAATGCCATGTGTTAAGTAATGTAATATCATGTACAATATGCACACCTAAGGACCCCAACTAACATCCATATCCACATATGACCCTGTGGAAACAGCTGCACGTCATACAGTGATGTACATGTGCAAAAACATGGAACAAGATACAAAATGAGGGTGTCTAGCAATAAATAGCATGGATAACCACACACCCATGTTTGTACCACAACAAGAAGCAACATGGAATAGCCATGGTCAAAAACAATGGCTAAAACCGACTACTACTATATAGCCTGCTGCAGACCACTGTCCTAATAGCAGGAACTGCCACAGGCCTATCTGCCCTAGGGCATTAATAAGCCTAGGCCAGAGTTTTGTGGCGTCTGCCACCCCTGCAAGTTGATGGATATGCCCATTATTTTGCTGTGCCTCTGTCAAGCAGTGATACTGAGGTTATCCCTGGGGTATACCTGCAATCTCCCATCCATTGGTCAAGATCTCACTTGAACAAAGCCAGTGAGGTGCTCAGCCCCACATGTACCAGGATGTTGTTCCACAGCATATGGACTCTCTGGGTGATGAATCTGTCCCTCCAGCACATCCTATTAATATCTGTGTTGAGGTTTAGGTCTCCTGCCCTTGTAGTTCTGATGGATGTAGAGGTCTTGAGGTGAAGCATGTTCATAAAGTCTGGGTTGGACATAGCCTTGTATGTCAGGCACAGATCACCTCTGAGCAGTCAGTAAGTGACTGAATACAGCTGGAATTCCTTCAGTCGGGCAGCATAAGAAATATGTTTGAGACCCTTTCACCTCCTGTCGAGGAATTTGTGGGCCCATCCAATCTGAATGGGGCAGTGTATGCAATCATTGGTGTGATGAGTACAGGGGAACGATGACCTCCCTTGATCTAGATGTGAATCACTGCATGATGAGGTGGCCAATGTAGAAGGCCTTCCAAACTACCCTGGCAATGTGAGTGTCAAGCAAAAGGTCACTGTCAACCTGGGTGCCCAGGTCCCTGTTAACCTACGTTGTGCTTAGAGGATTGCCACCTAGATGGGAAGTAGTGGTAACCTTGTTCTTCCTGAAGGGTATGGCTATGCATTGTTTAGTGTTTAATGTAAGGCCATGGCACCAGTTATCTGTGTCTGAGACCCTTCTGAAGGATGTCTGTGTCAGATGGGTTTCCAGCTATGCTTCCCAGTTTGCAGTCATCTTCAAACTTTGTCAGCCATAATCCTCCTGTGTTTGCTCGTACTTCTGAAAAGTAGATACTGAACAAATGTGGGCCCAGGACTGAGCCCTGTGGGACACCACTTGTGACAGCTCTGGAGTGTGAACTGGCACCAGCAACTTTGACCCTGTGTGTTCCGTCACTTAGCCAGTTTGCAACCCATGCTGTGATGTATGGGTTCACAATTAAGCTGGTGATGTTTTCAATGATACCTGAGCGGGGTATTGTGTCGAAAGCCTTTGCCAGGTCAAGGTAGGCTGTGTGGACTGCCTTGCCCACGTCAATGGCCTGGGTGAGTGTTTTGAAAAAGTCAACCAAGTTTAAAAGGCATGATCTGCCCTTGACAAAGCCAAACCGGATTGGATCCAATGTCTGCAAGTCCCCTATGTCTTCATTTAGAATTCCCATTATGATCCTCTCCATAGCTTAGCAGAACAGGCTTGTCAAGCTGATGGGATGGTAGTTTCTGGGGTTGGTGGAGGCACCTCCTTTGTGAAGTGGGTCCACCATTGCTGTATGCCACTCCTTGGGAACATATCCTGAGGTGAGGCTAAGATTAAACAGCTGCCCTAACTGCGGGTGTAATTACTCATTGAGTTCATGGAGCACACAACTGGGGACACCATCTGGTCCCATGGATAAAGTGTTTTCTGCCTTGGATTGAGCAGTTCCCACCCCAGCAGTGGAGATGTTTGGGGGGCTACAATCCTCTGGTGTACATACCTCCAGTTGGGGAGAGGGGAGGAGAAATCTGCACTGAACCTGTCAGTCAGTATGTTGCCAATGTCTGTAGGTGCAGTGATATCAACATTATTCTGAACTAAGTCTGAGCATATCTGGGAGTTTCTCCCAGGTTTCAAACCTAGGTAAAAAAGGCCTCATGATTGTCCCTGGAGTCCTGAGTGGGTTTACTCTCAAAACATGCCTCGGATGATTGTATGGGGGAACCCAGTGTTTTACTCGCAATGAGCAGGGGTGCCTTCCCCCCTACGGATTACGCTCCATCTTGTAGTAGCTCCTTCCTTGTGTTGTACAGCTTGTTTATGGCTAGGGTCCACCAGACTGGATGCTTGCCTGTGGTACAAAGAGTCATTATTATTTGGGATTGCCTGAACCATGCAGTCCTGGAGGTGCTGGTAGAAGGCATTTCTAAGTGATACAGTGGCTTGGGTAATGGTGTCTGCTGGCCTGGGGGCCTTGAAAGAGACCACACCAGTCCTCAGAAATGTGAAGTCGGCATTTGAGAAGGTCTTCACTGTTTCATTTCCCATCTGGGGTGTGGGTGGAATGTGGACTCCCACTGAGAATAGTCCATGATCTGATCTCACCAATGATGGGTATATGTCTGGTGTTGAACAGTGTGACCCCATGTTCGTGATGTGTTCTAGTATGTTGCCTCCACTTGAGGGGATTGGGACCAGTTGTTCCATGGCATTTCAGTGTATGAACTCTTGGAACCTTTGTGTTAGAGTGTTGTGGCATGATTAGTGATCCCAGTCTATATGTGGATAGTTGGAATCACCCAGTAGGATGGTGTTTTGAGATACATTTATCCCCTTCAGTGTTTGCAGGATAGCTGTGTGAGGTACCTGAGTTTGAGCGGGTGGCATGTAACATGCTACAAACTGCAGAGCAGTCTTGCCTACGGTCACTGGCACCTGGATGGTCTCTGATGCATCGTGTGTTGCCACCAACCATGAGGTGAGGGTGTCCTTGATGAATATGGACACCCACCATCCTTCTTGGTGGTGTCGGGATGCTGGTGCCAGAATGCATGATATGAGGTAACACCCGATAGTGCCGGGGTGCTGTCAGAAGCTGTGAACCAGGTTTCAGGCACAGCACAGACATCAATGTGCTACATACTGAGAAGGGCATAGAGTGTGTGCAGCTTGAGGTTGAGACCTTGGGCATTGAGCAGCATTACCCTTAGTGTCTTTCCTTTACTGTGTTCTAGGGTGGTAGGTGTAGAATCTGAGTCTTGCATAAAAAGGCACAATGGGGTGGCAAGAGCATCATCTGAAATCCGGAAGCCCAGGGTGACAGGTGCAAGCCGTCCCTTGCAAATCACCGTGGCCTGTCCAGCATGTCATCCCAGGCAGACAGACATTGGACCCCTTAGAATGACACCATAGTCTAAGCAAAATACTACAGCTGATCATCTTGTCTCTGTTTATGTGGCATCATACTTGGTGAAGGTAGGATACTGCCGAAGGTCAGGGTCATACCTGCCTGGCCTACATAATCAGAGGGATCCTCTATGTCTCTTTCCATGTAGTCCAGGGAGGTACATCTCAGGTCGTTCACACCAGCATGGATTATGACTGGGTCAGACCTGTACTTGCAGTTTAGTGACCTGAGTGCTTGCATTATGTGGTGGATTCCAGTGCCCGATAGGCAGCTTACTGTGACCTCCTCTGTACCTGACCTGGTGAGTGGGACATCAGTGTGTCTGACTATGGAGTCACCTATGACAAGTGTGTCCGGCATTGTGTTTGGCCTTAAGGGCTATGACTGTTTGGCACACCGACTCTGTGGTCAATGTGTTGCATGTGCTGTGCCCTGTGGAGGCAGTTGTGTGAGTGTCTGCTGTGGTGGCCACCGCCATTCTGGTAGACTTCTGATCAGAGCCTCCGAGAGTGTCTCTGTGTGTCTATGTGTATGATCTTAAGTTGTGACAGTGCCATGTGAGACTGGATTAAAGATGTGTGTGTGGTTACCTTCACCCTCTCTCTGGTCTTGCTAGTCCTATGTTGAGAGAGCTCAGCCTCCACTTTGGCTATATAGTTGCATCTCTCACATGTATGTGTGTTTTATGGCAGAAGGAGAGGTTTGTCAGTGTACATGAGGCAACTGTAACAGTGCCTCAATATTCCCAGGTTCACCAGCTGAGCAGGAGAGGACACTAGCAACTGATCCCTAGACATGCTAGAAGGAATAGACAAAACAATGTTGGAATACAGGGAGATATCAAGCCCCCAAGCCACATCATACTGTTTGATTGACAATAGCTACACATACACGGTGTTTCATAGTGTCATAGTGTACTACTAGGCTATCTGCCCTAGTGCATGTATAAGCCTAGCCATAGTGATGTGGCTATTGCCACCCCTTATAGTGGTAATAAGTGTACAGAATAGATTCTGAATATTGTGCCTCTGACTTAGTAGTGACACATTATGACCCCTTACGTAATTGAATAACATGACTGTGTCTCTGTCTAGTCTGTGCCTCTGTCTCATATGCAGTTGTCCAGATGTCTCCTGAAGAGAGTCAGTGAGGGACTCTGTCAAACATGAACTGGGATACTCTGCTAGAGTGTGAGATGCCTCTGAGTTATGACTCTGTCCCTCCAGCATGTCCTATACATGTATGTGCTGAGGTTCAAATACTCAGCTCTCATGGCTCTGGTGGATTTGGATTGCTTGCAGTGGAGTATGTCCACCAAATCCTGATTGGACATGGTCTTGTATGTCAGGCATAGGTCACCTGTAAGTATGCGGTATGACACTGAACAAAGCTGGACTTCCTCTATTCTGGAAGCATATGACATGTGTTGAAGAACCCTGATCTTCATGGTAGGTACTTTTCGGGTGCAAAGGTGCAAAAGGCAGGATCTGCCCTGTATAAAGCTGAACTAGGTGGGAACAAGGGTCCGTAGGTCAGTAATGTGTCTGTGTAATAGCTCCATGACTCCTCCCATATCTTTGCAGACCAGGCTGGTTAAGCCTGTGTGGTGGTAATTGCCATGGTCTGTGGAGGCATCCCCCTTGTGGAGTGGGACCACTGTTGCCGTATGCCAGTGTTCAGGTACATATCCTGTAGCAAGACTAAGGTTAAATAGCAGTTGTATATATGGGTCCAGCCCCTTCTGGAGTTCACATAGCATGCAACTGGAGATACCAGCAGGTCCCATGGATGCTGTGTACTTGTCTTTGCTGAGTGTGGCTCTCACATGGACATCCAAGATGACAGTGAGGTTACATACAGCAGTGATAACTATCTTGTTTTGGGGGTGAGGGAGGGTAAATCGCACTGAAGCTGTCCGCCGGAATGTTGCCAATATCTGTCAGGTCACTGGAATATATGTTGTTGTGTACCAACTCTGAGCATAGCCGAGGGTTCACAACCAGGTGTCTGACATAACTGAAGAAAGCAGTGTGGTTACCTTCATTGTCTTTGGTGATTTATGTCCCCAAGTTGACCTTGCATGTCTTTGAGATAATGTAGCTTTCTACTAGTGCTGATCACAGCTGTCTTCCCTTTTGGAGATGTAGCTCTGTCTTGCATTAGTAACCCTCATCTGTCATACAGTTTGTTTATGGCTGGGGTCCACCAGACAGGACACTTTCCCTTTGTGGAGAGGGTCCTGTTTTCAGTTGTGATTGTATGGTCCATGCTGTCTGACATCTAGCTAAGGGGAGGTCATTCTGGTTCTGCAGTTATCTTTCATCAGCATTAGAAATGACCACAACAGCCCCTGTGGGGTGTACCTCATGCACACACATCCAGCACCTGTAAAGTCCACAACAGTATCTCACCAGGAGTATGACAGAGCTGGAACACATGTAATGTGTAGTCTGATTAAACAGAGTGCAGCTCCACACACTGCCATGCTGTCCACCCAGATGCAAGCTGTGCCTGATGTAGAAAGCCATGTCCAAGCTGGAATCAATGCACATGCTGCACCTTGTACAATCTGAATGGCAGGGAGCTATGCACATGAGGGACCTGAACCCCAGCACTGACATATATAGGACAGGCTGTACTGCATTATCCAAAACACAGAAGCCACCCCGCACATGAGTAAACTACCAGTACAGGTTGTCCATACAGACACTGGTTGAGTCCCCTCAACAGGAATCCTAATGAGTGGATGGGAGATGGGAGGTTTACCCTGGGTATCAATGTTATGTCACAGGTAGACAGAGGCACAGTATACTAAACAAGACATATGACATGTCGAACTACGCTTACAATGTGTTGATGGACAAACACATTCTCCGACTAGCATTAGGTCAAGATACCTCTTGAACACAGCCAGCAAGGTGCTCTGCCTCAAATGGACCAGGATTGTATTCCACAGCATAGGGAGTCTCCGAGTGATAACTCCATCCCTCCAACATGTCCAACATGCATCCCTGCTAAGGTGTAAGTCACCTGCACTAGTGGTTCAGGTGGATCTTCTGAGTCTGAGGTGGAGCATGCCCATTAATCTCTGTTTGGACATGGCCTCGCATGTCAGGCACATGTCACCTCTAAGCAGACGGTATGTGAGTGAATAGAGTGTGAGTGTCGTCAATCTGGCAGCATATGACAGCTGTTGGGGTTCCTTGATCCTTTAGGTGGGGGACAGTCAGGGTGTCTCCAATTGCTGCAGATGTTGTGTGAGATACAGCCAGAATAGGGCATTCGACTCTATCACCGGTCTGATAAGTGAAGAGTACAGGGGAACAATGACCCACTAGATCTGGATGTGAATCCCAGCCTGATCAGGTGGGCAATGTAGAAGGTCTTCCTAGCCACTTTAGCAATGTGAGTCTCAGAAGAATGGCGACTGTTAACCTGGGTCCCCAGGTCCATGATAACCTCCTCTGTGCTTAGAGGATTGCCACCTATATGGTAGCTTGGGGTCACCTTGCTTTTCCTGAAGGGTATGTCTACACATGTTGTGCACTCTGACTTCAGGCCATGGCCCTGGCACCAGCTATCAGTTACTGTGAGTCCCTTCTGAAGGATATCTGTGTGTGATGCACTGTCCACTATGGTGCCCAGTGTGCAGTCATCTGCTAGCATTGTCATCCAGAGTCCTCCCATGTTGGCCTGTACTTCTGGGAAGTACATGACAAACAATGGGGGCCAAGGACTGAGCCCTGTGTGACACCACCTGTGACCAGCCTGGAGTCTAACATAGTGCCAGCAACTCTAACCCTGTGGGTCCCGTCCTTAAGCCAGTTTGCAACCCATCTTGTGACATATGGGTTTACATTTCAGTTGTTAGGGTTTTCCACAATACCTGAGTGGGGTATTGTGTTGAAAGTGTTTGCAAGGCCAAGGTAGGCTGTATGGACTGCCTTTCCCCAACAATGGCCTAAGTGACCAATTTGAAGATGTCAACTCAGTACAAAGGCATGATCTGCCCCTGACCAAGCCAAAATGGGATGGGTACAATGTCTGCATGTCCCCTATATCTTTGTTTATGAGCTCAATTATGATCCTCTCCATAGATTTGCAGACTACACTTGTTAAGCTTATGGGGCAGCAATTAACAGGGTCTGTAGAGGCACTGCCTTTGTGCAGATGTGCACAACTGGACCCTAACCAGGCTGTTGTGCACACTATGGAAATGTAAAGCAGTGATAGGATAAAGGCCAGGATACTGACCACCACAGTGAAAGTACTGAAACACTACACTAGACAGTGCTACAGTGTTAGGTCAGTATGAACGGATGTTGACAATTGTGTGCAAAGTATCCCATGCAAAACCTGCAGGCACAGTATACTCCCTGTTTTGTTCACACAAAAAGCATTCCGACAGTAACTACACAACATGGCACAGAACACACAACCATAAACTGGAGGTATTTGTTGAAGGTCACACTCATCCACAAATGTGATGGGCTGCAGAGTTCAACATATGTAAAGCCCACACTGGGCATGCTCACACACTTAGATAAATGAGACATCTTTCACACAACATGCCACGGGAAGGCTGAACTGGGCATGCTCACACACTTGGTCCAAATGTTACCCCTAACAAATGTGAAAACACACCAGAGGATGCTCATCCCCCTTTCTAGACACTGATCATGTAAGCACCCTATAAGTATATTGGAGAAAAGGATTCTCTAATCCAAATAGCACGCCGTGCTAATGCGTACGTCTCTAGTGTCATAACATAGTTAGGTAGGGGGTTGAATCCAGCAGGTGGCAAGTGTGTGTGAAGGGGGGTAAGTGTGTGTGTAAGTGTGTATGAAAGAAACATCCCTTTTGGCAACTGGGAAAACACACCACAGGATGATCATTCCACTTTCTAGACTCTGATGATGTCAGCACCCTGTAAGTATATTGGAGAAAAGGATTCTCTCAGTAATCCGAATAGCGTGCCGTGCTAATGCGTCCGTCTCTAGTGTCATAACATAGTTAGGTAGGGGTTTGAATCCAGCAGGTGGCAAGTGTGTGTGAAGGGGGTAAGTGTGTGTGTAAGTGTGTATGAAAGAAACATCCCTTTTGGCAACTGGGAAAACACACCACAGGATGATCATTCCACTTTCTAAACTCTGATGATGTCAGCACCCTATAAGTATATCAGGGGAAAGGAAATTCCCCAATAATGTGATTAGCGCTGTGCTAATGCGTCCGTCTCTAGTGTCATAACATAGTTAGGTAGGGGTTTGAATCCAGCAGGTGGCAAGTGTGTGTGAAGGGGGGGTAAGTGTGTGTGCAGGTGTGTATGAAAGAAACATCCCTTTTGGCAACTGGGAAAACACACCACAACCTTCTAGACTCTGATGATGTCAGCACCCTATAAGTATATCAGGGGAAAAGAAATCCCCCAGTAATGCGAATAGCTCGCTGTGCTAATGCGTCCGTCTGTAGTGTCTTAACATAGCTAGGTAGGGGTTTGAATCCTGCAAAGGGAATGTATGTGTGTTAGTATGAGTGTGGTTTATGTGTGTGCACTATGCTGGGAGGGTTTTACTGCCTTTTGCCAACTGGAAGAACACACTACAGGGTGCACATCCCTCCTCCTACACACAGATGATGTCAGCACCCTCTAAGTACAGCATTAGTAAGGATTTCTCCAACTACTGCAAATAGCACACTCTGCTAATGTGTCTGTTTCTACTGTCATTGCACAGTTAGGTATGGGTTTGAATCTTGCAAATGGAAAGTATGTGTTTTACTGTTGGTGGGGTTAGTGTGTGTGCACAATGATGGGGTGGGATGTGGCTTTTGCCACATGGGGCTATGCACTGCAGGGTGGTCATTACCCTTAACAAGCAGTGATGTTGATAGCACCTTATACAAACAAAACTACAAAACAGAAGGTGGTGGTACTGATAAAACATGTAAGGTAACACTTCTTCAAGTAATGTCCACAAAACGGAGTAGGATAATCAAACAATTCTTTTATTCTATACAGACAACATGACAACAGACAAGTAACTGCCAGTACTCAGTATAGTGTTACATGCTACTGTAACACGCATGTACCGAATATACCTAGATAGTGTTCTGAAGCCTGAATGTGGCAAGTGTGTGGATGTGGGATGTGTCTGTGTGCATTTCCGTATGGGAAACATGTTTGCTGTGGCAATCAGGGTACTACAGTACCTGATGCACATTACATCTTCCAACTGATGAGGTTGCCTGAACCCTGTGAGTACAGGTAGAGAAGGGGATGCCAGTAGTAAACAACATAGTGCACTTCTGAAATGTGTACCTGTCATGTATCAACAGCTACTCATGTAGGGTGATAAATAATGGGAATGGCAGGTGAGTGTGTGCATCTGTGTGGGTAGCAGGGTGTGTATAGATGCATGTGTGACAGAACAGATACATGTAGCTGAATCTACATAACAGCACAAGATGCGCATTGCCATAGTCAATGTTAGCATGTGATGGTGTGCAGCTGGTACACTTTAAGTAGTATGGGTGCAGATAACAATTGAGGACATTCATACAGTTACTGCAGCAGGACTGCTGGGATATACACACATTTATACTGCAACAGTCAACAGTTACCAACATGTTACTACTTATACACATCTATGTTGTCACCCTGTGCATCAGCAACATGTTTACCTTTACCTGCACCGATGTTGTAGTATGCAGGAGGTGGCACAGTGTCATCATATGCACAGGGTGTGGGTTAGGTATGCCCAAGCCGGCCACTGGTAACACCAATTGACGTGTGTGTATGTGTGTTTGTGAGGGGCAGCAGTACAGGGTGGACCATTGTTGGTGCAGTGTGTGTGTGTGTATGTGTTTGCCCTAGGTGTTAGGTTTCCAGGTTTCTGCATGTGTGTAAGCACGCACAGTCCCACATAATGGCTGCCATGTACAGGGTTTTGTGGACAGCCACAGACTGCACCTGTCAGGTCATCCAGATCAGTGTCTGTGGGCACGGACACGGTACCTGTGCCTGGCAGGGGTGCTACGTGCCGTATCCGGTACTAACCCAGACTGGGTACTGTCATTGGAAGCAGGGGTGTGTTGACTGGACACAGTTCCCTGTTGGGACTGTCCAGAGCCACGTGCACGTGGTCTCCTGGGGCGTCTGGATGACAGCACAGACCCAGCATTGCTGGGGCTGGTGCTGGCACTTGAGGCACGCGAGTGGGCCTGTTGTCGTCCGCGGCCACTGCCAGCTGGTGCTCTTGCTGGCATACGGCCACGTCGACATCGCAAATGCACACCATCACCCTGGCCCATGGACATCTGGTTGTGGAGCAGCTGTTCTATGCCCCCACAACGTCTGTCAACGACATCTGTGAAGTTACGGATAGCATTCGCAACATCATGCATGCCGTCTGTCATGGCTATGCGACATGCTCTCAGCTCCCTCAGACCCTGTCTGGTGTACCTTTCCATCTGTGCCTGCATGACAGTTCTAAACATAGTGGAGGTTGACATACCTCCTTGGGCACGTCGGCCAGAGGCAGTACGGCCACGGATGCCCCCACGAGAACCCATGGGCGACTGTCTGCGTGGTACCATTGGAGGCCTCTGCACATGGCTGCCTTGTGAGGATGCATGTACCACAGGTACCACATTACCCTGATCTATGCCCACTGCTGACTGTCCATCACCTAGGGACAATCGTGACAAAGGATGTAACGGCAGGATGACTGTGCGCATTGACGGGGTTGAAAGCTGTGTACTGTCAATTGGCTGACCAATGGCGGACCCAGACACACCTTCCTGCACCATTACAGACATTTCATCATCATCAGTACCTGGGGCACAAGATTCAGGTTCCCTGCTGCAGGTCACCAGAGCAGCACCAGAACCTACGGGAGGAAAACATGGAACACAGATTACAGTCTCAATACATATTTGAAAGAGATGCACTTCAATACTAATGCACACATTCAGAAATGGACACATGCACTCATGGACACTAACACACATGCACACTTGGGCACAGGCACACTTGCACACATGCACACCCACAGTAAACACACACATCAGTACCGTGTTACACTACTCAATTTACTACCTGTCAATTACAGTTATTGTGAACGCAGTCACCAGCATGTCTACTACAGAGTTACACTACTCTTCCTAGTTTTATAAATTGTTTTACAGATAATTTTAAAAAGACTCACCAGCATGTATGGCCTGCCTCATTGCTACATGGGAGGGACCTGGAAGTGTGAAGAGTAATGTCAGTGGGCACATGTGTGCCATTCATTTTGCACATGATACAGTACAGTAGTACACTAGTTCCCTTATACACATCAGCTGCACATCATGTCTGTATATGTATATCATGATGACAGATACATACCACATGCACACCTTATGCGTGCATGAAGTAACAGTGTACAGAACAGTCATATGTACATACCAGGAGTTAACTCTAATCTCACCCTTACCTCTCTTCAAACGTCAACTCAAACTGTACTTCCAAACCCACTGGCTTTGTTCTTCTTGGAGTCCAGGCTAACGTCCCTCTCCCTACCCTCTCTTCACCTTTAACCCCTCATTGTGCATAGAAACTAGCTTCTACCCTGTTTCTTTCACCTTGATGTCCTT
The DNA here is from genome assembly GCF_019279795.1 of Protopterus annectens. Taxonomy (NCBI): domain Eukaryota; kingdom Metazoa; phylum Chordata; order Ceratodontiformes; family Protopteridae; genus Protopterus; species Protopterus annectens. The sequence goes on along the minus strand of NC_056737.1, from coordinate 377,306,736 downwards.
CTATGCTCTGACCTACTTCTCCCATCCCTCCCACCTCCTCTTGACTGTCTTCCTTCTTTTCCTCACTTCCCTTCTTGACTCCTGCCTATTCCATATCATTGTATCTGTCATACTCCTTCTACTTCTCTACCCTTCTGAGCCCTAACTATTATGTATATGGCTTTTGCCTTATTGCATAACCATTATGCTTTAGGTAGGATTGCTTTGAAACCAACGGTACATTGTGTATGACTCTAAACTGTTTGACTTCCTTACATGTATGTTGATTTAATTAACAGGCTGGTGTACAATTCTATTATGTTGGCTGTCTGTAATGACAACTTGTCTGTCTGCCTTTATTACGTTATGTGTGGAGCTTTTCTCCACAGGCCTCTACTGAAAATGAACTTATATCCAGCTAGACTATCTGGGTCAACAAATGTAAAAGTAATAACAATAAATGAATATGGCATCTTACCTGCACGCTCGCTGTCTTGCTGCTGTGTGGATCCAACCTCCATCAGGATGCATGATGGTTGCTGTTGTTCTGGGGCTGGATCCACAACACTTAGCAGTAGCCCCTCCTGTCTGGTGAGGGGGGGATGTGTGGCCACCCCCCCACCTGTGGCAGCCTGTTGCCTGCGGATATCTGCAGCACGCTGGCGGACATTTCTTATCAAATCACTGCAGTGATGTCTCACCTGCTCATATGTCCTATCATGCATGCCAACATCATTTATCCTGCTAACAAGGTTTTGCCACAGTGCAGACCTCTCCTGCTGATTCTGGGTGGTGCGTGAGAACAGGATGGCATAGTCACGCACCAGGCTCTGGTGGATCACGTCATCCTCTGCAGCAGAGTAGGCAGGATTCCGTTTAGGTGCCATGTCTATCTGGAAAGGTACACAAACAGGTTATCAGCATAGTATCTCAACAATACATGGTACACATTCTATACAGGTAGTGTTAACTTCTACTTATTACTGATTGGTTAAAACCTGATTACAGTGTAGCTATCATTCTATGTCATTTGTACTAAGTACTTGGCCTTCAGACCAGTTGTTTTACATTAGGGAGGTTGGTGGCAAGCACTGTGGTGGCAGGACACATATCTTTCATCCATTGAAGTTGGGAACTGCTGTTTGTGGGCCCAGTGTACAAGTGTATTACTTCTGGTATGGGCAGTTGGCCTTCAGGCCAGTTATTTAACATTAACGAGGTTTGTGGTCTGCACCCATGTGTGACAATAGGCTGTACTCTGCCATTCATAGCTGGGGACATCTGGTTTCAGGTTTATAGTGCCTGCATATCTGAGCTGTATCTTACTGACATTGCTACACCTTGTTTGTTGTAGCAAACACTACATCCAGGCCTCCTGCATCTACCTTTGTTTATATGCTTGTTATCTGTTAGCTTGTTATTTCACTGGTATGCTACATCCACATAGTACACATCTTTGCAACACATCTGTGACTCACTACTGTTATCTGCATTGCTTACTGTACGTACTTCCATGTTACACATGACAGCAAGTGACTGCTTGTCATTGTTGCATTTACTTCATTGTGACACATTGCACTTATTACCTGGCATTTGCTCACTGACGCTTTTATATCAGTCAGCAGTTGTAGGTAATGTCAGTACACCCTCACTCCCCACTGGACCTTGTTTTCAATCATTAGTGATTACAGAGTTCACAATAGTATTCTAGCATGTCCAGAGGTCAGTTGTCAGTTCCCTCCTCAGTCCAGCTGGTGAGTGTGGTACTCCAGAGACAATGTTAGAACAGATGCATGTACACAGACAACCCCCTCCTCCTAACAACAAATTCAAGCTCATGTGAGTGATGCAACCATATACCAGACTGGAGGCTAGGCTCTGTCTAGTCAATACCGCCATAACCAGTCACGTGGCAAAGGGGATCACTCACTACACTTCCAGTCTCATGTAGACCTACCACAACAGCGGACCTAACACATGATCACACATGATCATACTTGTAGGCTCAGACCACAGCTCTGCCTATGCAGCAGAGACCTCCTAAGCAGACATCCAGGCAACCACTACCACATAAACGAACATGTGCAACACATCACACAAAGCCAATGTGCTGAACACTCACAGCCATTAACAGTTAACAACACACCTCATACACCTGTACTAGGTGCCTCTATCATCAGGCACACTCACATCACGTTCACCAGGCTTAACGAGGTGAGGGTCACGGTGTGCAGCCTGTCAGGCACTATGAACTGCCACATAACACAAACAGTCAGGTAACCCCAAGGCAGGTACAGGTATGACTCAGTCAATGTCCATGCTGCTATGAATGGCCTGACACATTCCTCCCTGGACTACATGACATGAGACATTACAGAGCTCTCTGAGCACATAGCCCGAGACAGTTTGACCCTGACCTTGAGTAGCATCCTACCCTCACCTAGAACAATGCCACAATATCAAGGCACGATGATCCCTTCCAACAATTGACTGACATACTGGTGTCATTCACAGGTGTGCCAATGCCTGCCATCTTGGGGTGGTATGCTTTGCTAGGGACAGCTTGCACCTGTCACCACAGTCCTATTGATATTTGGCGGAGCCTCCTGCTACACCCATAGTGCCTGTATTAGGCAAGGCTCATAAGGCAAACCCACATCCATTTGTATCACAAAGGATGAGGAAGTAAGAGTGATGCTACTCAACACTGGACGTCTAGACCCAAGGATGCACGCACCCAAAACCCTACCTAGCATTCTGGACATCGATATCTGTGCAGTAACATGAACCTGTTTCAGGTTTCACAGGAGCACACCAGTACTACCACGTTATAGCTGTTACCATTCTTGTCGGCCACAACACTTGAACAAGGGAGGGGGGAGTATCAGTATTCAATGCAGATTCCCACGCCTCTACATTGGTGGCACAGTACAACATAGGTGTTAGGCCATTGAGTACAGAAGACGTAGTTGGGGACCTGGGGAAGAAACATGGTAGCGGTCTGTCATTTGTCTACCACATGGCCAACGTGGATTGACAGACATGTTATATAGCCCAGCTAATCATGACTGATTCACATGTATGGCAGGGGAGGTCATTGTGCCTCTGTACTCATCCATCATCAGGCCTATAATTGCGTACAATGCACCTTTTGGGATGTACCTAACCAGACACCTACAGCAACTGGTACAGGACAACAGTACATCATCAAGGGGATGCAATGGCTCACACAGATGTCATATGCTGCCCAGGTAAAGTGAATCCAGCTGGACTCAGTGGCATACTGCCTGTTCAGAGGCAATCTGTGCATGCCATATACAGCCATGTCCTACCTAGCAGTAATGAGCGTGATGCACCTCAGGCAATCAGAGTCCCATACAGCCACATGCTCAGGAGAGCTGGACCTCAGCACTGACATACATGGACATGCTGGAGGGGCATATTCCTAACCGAGAGGCTCCCTTCACTCTGTAATGAGCTCACACTACTGGTTAGGCAGAGTCCCTCATTGACTCTCTTCCATAGGAATCTGGATGAGTGGATGGAGATCATAGTTGTACCCCAGGTATCACTTCTATGTTGCTGTTAGACAGAGGCAAAGTATACTAAAGTCGGACAAGGGCATAGCAGCATAAGATGTGATTGGGTGGCAAAAGACAAACACATTCTACTAGGCTTACCAATGCCCTAGGGCAAATAGCCTAGTATGAACCTATGAACTGTTCATTCTCAACTGTTCGAGCTCATTACAGAGTGAAGGGAGCCTCTCAGTTAGAATTTGCCCTCCAGCATGTCCATGTATGTTCTATTCAGTCGCTTACCGCTTGCTCAGAGGTGACCTTTGCCCAACATACAAGGCCATGTCAAACCCAGATTTGATGAATATGCTTCACCTAAAAAACCTAAATCCATCAGAGCCACAAGGCGGAGACTTAAACCTCGACACGGCTATTAATAGGACATGCTGGAAGGATAGATTCATCACCCAAAGACTCCCTATGCTGTGGAACAAAATCACGGTATATGTGAGGCAGAGCACCTCGCTAACCTTGTTCAAGAGAAATCTTGACCAATGGATGGGAGATCGCAGATATACCCCAGGGATTACCTCCGTGTCACTGCTCGACAGAGGCACAGCAAAATAATGGGTATGGTTCCCCATACTAAAGGGGTGGCGTAAGCCACAAAGCGATGGGCTAGGCTTGTAAATGCCCTCGGGCAGATAGCCTAGTATGAACCTATGAACATGTGTGTACTGCTATAGTACATCTGCCATATGTTGCATGTGTGTGTGTTGTGGGGGATGCACAGGTAATGGCCAGATACGTCTGCACAGGTGACACGTCTGACACATTCTGGGTGTTCATCCATACATACTGGATGTGTGCTGCCATCCAACCCTGTGATGTGGACACACATTACTCAGCCTGGATATACATATCTGACCAACACCACAAGCACAGTACACTACCTTGCTATGTATGCATGTTATTACACAGTTATTAAGTAGTTATGACAGTGATGCTATCCATGCAGCCCACTGGGCCAGTGGAAGCCACAACACACACCGCCAGCACCTTTGCATGTCGCACCACAGACATCCCACATATTGCATGTACTGTGCACACAGTTATCTAACCCAGAACGACTGCACACCACTTATTAATCCTGTCCAGTGGACTACAGATACAGGCATATTGTATAACAATAGTAGGAGGCTACTGCAGCACAGGGCAGATTCACATGACGGGAAGGCATCTGTTGTCTGCAGTGTTAAGATGCTTCACATTCACCAAATGCACAGATATTGCCAACATTGTTGCAGACAGTTTAGGTGCAGGTACCCCCCATTGTCCTACACACGTGTTATTAGTTATCCCAGATGACTGTAACCTCCCTATCCTCTCACATGTCCAGGTGAGAGCCACCATCATCATTGCAGAACACATATCATCACTGTTACGAAATGGTATCCCTGGATGTGTGCTACATTCACCCCTGGAGGACATAGCACCACATGACAGTACTAATATTAATCCCTGGCCATACTACAGGATATGTACCTGAACAGTGCCATCCATACACAGTGGTCCCACACCAATGAGGAGGAACCTCTACTGACCCTGGGAACTACTGCATCATATGCACAACTGGCCTTGTGTTCTAAGCTATGGAAGTGTTAGTTATGGCCCACATGTACAACAATATTACATATGTTTATATTTCATGACTATGTACACACAACCTATCTCATGAACATACCTATAGATAGTGAACTATGATACATTTGGAGGTGTCACAGTATACACAGGATTAACCTGCTACTTTGCATTACCTGTGTTTGTGGCAGCTGTTGGTGTGTCACTGGTGCTGCTTGAAGTTTGCTGCTGCTGCTGCTGCTGGTTTTGCTGCTGGCTGTCTTTATTTCTGTTTTGTTCTCTCTCTCTCTCTCTCTCTTTCTCTGTCGGTTTTGTGCAATGAATGTATTGCATGAGTGTAGTGTGGGTACTCATTGCTTTTGTAGGTATCTGCATAGGTCCATGTGATGGCCTCTGCACCAGTTGTAAGGCAGCATTTGCTAATTGCATGCAGCTGGGTGTGTACTGATTGCATGTCTCACTGTGATTTCAGGACACTGCTATAAAAGGGTATGTGAGATAGGCGTTGCCCTTTCAGATTGTAGGGCGTGGACCATGCTGGTATGCTGTTGACAGTGTTTTGTGAGTGTGAAGGTTAGTACATCTACCATGCTTAATGCTGTGTTGTAGATTCAGGTTGCTGCATTTATCTTGCCTGTTCCCTATAGTGAGTGTGTATGCATACTGACACCTACAACTATATGTCATATGTATTGCTATATAAATCTATATATATATATATATATATATATATCTGTGTACATATACATACTTTCATATATGTACATTAGTTGACATTATTGGGTACAAGCTAACAATTAGCAGGGCTGTTTCTGTTAACACTACACTAGTATGGGAACCCAGTAATTGGGACTATAAAAGTCTGCATGACATGCTTTGGGTAGTAGACATACTATATTGCCTTTATCTTCATTCATACTATTACGTGTTCCACTTATTTAGCAATATATTCCTGTATGAGAGTCATGGCTTAGTGGTAGGTCATACAGACTAGTGTTACAATGGTCTTGTGGTAGGGCCTACTAGTATGCTCATATTCTGCTTTTGAGTTGAGTATAGGGCCTATCAATCAAAGTGCTGGAGGCACCTTTAAGCAGTTAAAGGGCTTAGTAGGTCTCACAGGAGCCAGGCTGTGTTGCAGATTCTGGTTGCTGCATATATCTTCACTATTTCCTGTAGTGAGTGTGTATGGCTACTGAGACCTACAACTATATTTCATATGTATTAATATATATTTATATATATGTATGTGTAGATATACATACCTTCACATATGTACATTACCTTACATTATTATGTACAAGCTAACAGGTAGCAGGGCTGTTTCTGTTCACACTGAACTAGTATGGGAATCCAGTAATTTGGCCATTAAAACTCTACCTGACATGCTTTGGATAGTACATCTCCTATATTGCCTTTATACTGATTCCTACTATTACATGTTATATTTATTTTAGCACTGTGTTCTTGCAAAGCAGGCATGGCTTAGTGGTAGGTCATACAGACTACTGTTACCAAGGTCCTGGGTTCGAGACTGACAGTGGGAATTTATTTTTCTTAGCAAACTTTCAAACTGAGTACAGGACCTGTCAATCAAAGTGCCATAAAGGCACTTTTAAGCACTTTAAACCAGGTCTGCGTTTTTTGAGCTAACGCATGCGCACTGGCAGTTAGCTTGTGGGAGCGTCGCACAAATGGTGTTCGCTGGGATAAACCTTAATTGGCTAGTGACACACATGTTCAGCTAAGCACAGCTAGTTGCAAACAGTTTCACTCTGTTAAACCGATGCCTAGCAACAGGCACGCAGTTTGCAGCTTTTTAAACACTACTCAGCTACGGGCACTCCGTCTCACAGCAGCTTACCTATCAGTACATTTCTGACTATTTTTGTTATTGTGTTACTTCAGAATATATGCTCCGTTTCATTCCATTTTACAAAGGAATACATTTACATGTGTACAATACTGTCAGGGGCTTTTAGTGCTTATTTAGAAAAAAAAAAAAGGTTGTTGTGGGGGCTCGAACCCTGCCTGCCTACTCTTAGGCCGGCAACTCTACCGCTAAGCTATTACTTCTTGGCTTACTTTGCATATTTAGTTCTTATATCCTTTTCCACTGATTGCTAACTGTGATTGCGCTAGTAGCACACCCACGGGCGCACACAGTAACAAACATTTACGGGGTTTTAAAAAAAAAAAGGTTTTAATTTAATTTTATTACATCTCTTCACTTTATACAGTGATGGTCTATCTGGGCATGTGTTGTGTAGTGTGTTTATGCACATTTCCATGGCCTCTCGTGGCTGTTTACTTTCAGCCATTCTAGTCTTCCGGGGGCGTGTTCGCTTGCAGGGCTTAGCCTACAGACACGTCCCCTACTCTCTTACACGGACCGTGTAAGAGTTACTAGTGTGATTCAGCATGCCTTATGCACCTCATGCATATGCATGACATGCTGACATCACACAGTTTCACTGCAGCCTCCGTGTAAGAGTTATAACTCTTACACGGAGGCTTCCTGAATCTGGCCCATTGTGTGTATATTTATGCATGTATACATTTATTTATTTGATATATATATATATATATATATATATATATATATATATATATATATATATATATACAAAAAACAGGCCCAGTGGAACAAAAAAGCAGTAGGTACAATATCCCAATCCCAAGATATACGATGGATACTTGCTGCGAGTTAAAACGAACAATAGAAACAATTTCCAGTTCCAATAGTAGTTACAGAAACTATTGCACTGTGGCGTGCACAAAATAATAAGCAATTCGCTTCTAAAAACTTCTTTAATGAAACGTAAGCGCTTTCACGACATAAAAGTCGCTTCCTCAGACGTTAACAAATTCAAACCTTTCATTACTTGCATTTATAAAAAACATCACATCCTGTTTAAAACCAAAGTTACGTCATTTCCTAAAAATCAGAACATATTATCCAATTCATATATCTGAACCATGTTGCTAGTTCATAACTGCTGATTCACATATAGAATGCCTTGTACAGTATAATCCATTTAACATTGCTCTTCAGATAATTCCTGTGTTTTACCATATTAGCTGAAATTACCCATGTTCTCAATTTAGCACCCTTCATTCTATCGTGAAATATACAGACGGATGCTTAAACAATGATTCATTGCAGCATCGCTTCCAAATTAAATCGGACTGTCATCCTTGCAGATGGCTAAGATGATGAATGCAACAGCTCATGTCGCAAGCCTTAAAAAAAATTTTCAATAACGCCGGTAACTTCCAGGCGTCAAAATCAGCCCATACGGGCAGAAGATTTCTTTAGATTTGCAGCTCACGTTTAAAAAAGCCCCATACCCCTGACGGGGTAGAGCTATATGGCTTGTGCGATGTAACAACCCTCCCTTACTCATACCATGGTGCATGGATTAAAAAACTTAAGAAACTTAAAAAATACATGTTATAAGTTCCTAAGGACAAATAGGAAGCAGTTTGTGTTAGACACAGCATATTTCATGTGCCCAAACAATGGTAATCACAATGCGCCCCATCATCCCTAATTCTGTCAACATACAAATACGATCGGACAGTTATACCCTATCAGTTGGTATAATGGTTCAAACTTCAATGGCAATGTTCCAGGGATGGGTTCAACGATATTGATCCAGGTCATTAGGACCGCCATGAGCTCATAAACGGCAACTTGTTGTAAGTTTTAAGAACCTTTGAATAAGACATGCCATGCTGCAACAATCCCTGACTTGTTATGCAAAGGACGTTTCTCTATCCATTGTCCCAAAGGGGGCCGCTTTGAAAAAGATCATATAGTGCACAATGATGGCCCACAGTGTGAGTGTAAGTAGACAATGTAATTGAATGTGACTGATAAGCGCATACATTGCCACTAGTATCACAACATATAGATGTAAAGAAAGAGTATTCTTTTAACTAATGGTATAAAAACATAAAACACATTTATCCGTTTGACGGAAAAAAATGTACCTATGTCACTATTGTATGGGTCTAGCCTTAAGGACAGGTCTTATGGATACAGACTCATTTAGACCCAGGCACCTGTGCGCACCCAGTCTGAAAATCCATTTGAGCTCTATCTCTTCAGTTGAGTTGACGATGTCCCCACCCCTCATCCTCGGATATATTACTTGTATATGTTGAGCAAAAATGCCCTCTAGAGTGTGACAGTGTCTACTTGGTTTAATCGCACTACACTGAAGAGAGGGCACAGTTAACTGTGGTGGTTCCTTTCACAGGGAAAGGAATTTGGCAGTCCGTTCATTCATTGAAATGGAGCTTCAGTGGATTCGGCTTGGACAAGTAAAATTCATTTACACGTACTTTAGTTTAAGTAGACCCATATATATGTGTGTGTATGTATGCATATATATGTATATGTATATATATATATATATATATATATATATATATATATATATATATATATGTGTGTTTGTATATATGTATATATATATATATATATATATATATATGTGTATATATATATATATATATATATATATGTGTGTGTGTTTGCATATATATGTATATGTTTGCATATATATATATATATATGTGTATGTAATGTGTGTATGTATATATACATTGTGTGTATATTTATGCATGTATACATTTATTTATTCATTTATATATATATATATATATATATATATATATATATATATAATGTGTGTGTGTGTTTTTTTTTTCTGCAATGTATGGCACATTTGTATCCTTAAGTCCTCCTGTTAGCACACTTGAAATTAACACATTTTGTTTAGAAATTGCCAATGGAACTTGGGTAAAGAGGAGAAAGAGTTGGGGAGCAAGTTTAAAATCTGCTTGTTGCGTATTGTGAAACTGGACAAAGGTGGTGGAAAGTTAAATGAATTATTTGGGCTGCTCAAAAAAAAAAATGCAGGATATGCCCGAAAAAAAAGTCCGTTCAGCTTCCCACCAAGAAGTCAATGTCCCTTACAAGAACATTGACCTATATCTTGAGGATCTATGGTTTAGTGGATTATTTGCAAAAATGAATATGGGTTTGTACATACAGATAAGCTGGTTATTCTGACCATCGTTGGAATCCCAAAGATTCCCAAAAATGAATTTGATCCTCATGTGAGGCTTATCATTTGTGTCAGATTTGTAAGACTTGTCCATTGGCCTTTTATATTGACTGGAAGCTTTAAGGATTTTAAGGGGCAACTTTACCTTTTAAGCGACTCCTGGGACTTCTTAAGGAGAATTGCATTGGATTTATATCCTGAGAATGTGTTGGCCAGTATTGGTATAGTTGATCTTCGCTGTCGTGTGCCCACCATGGAAGGAATGGACAGTTTTTCTTATGTCTTTTTTTAAAATCTACCACTGAGTATGTGCTTCAGTAGAATGTTGTATATTATGAAGGTGAGCTGTACAGGCACAAGCAAGGGGTGGCATTTGTGCTCCTTTATTTGTTTTGGTAATAAAGGGATGGAAATAACTTAAGACAATAATGGGATTGTGTTATTAAATGCTCAGCTTCTCTGTCCTTTCTCCCTATCTTTTTTCCCTACGGTGGTGCAGCGGTAGTGTTCTCGCCTCGCAGCAAGAGGTACTCCTGTTTGTTTCTTGGCTGGAGCTCCTTCTGTGTGGAGTCTGCATGATCTCCCCGCATTTGAGTGGCGTTCGAAAGACCTCCGTGAATGGATGTGCCTTTGTTGAAGGTTGGGCATCTAGTTGGCACCTTGGCACCATAAAAATCTACTGCCAATCATTAGAGGACCGGAGTTCCGCTGTGGCGACCCCTAACCAGGAAAAGCCGAAATAACTATGAATAAACAACAACACAGCATTTAAAATATTTTAAATTTACTTTCTTTCCACTAGAACAGTACCTTACTGTACTGTGGTGGTTTCACTTTCAAAAAACTTTTATCTCGCCCTAGCTGCAGTCTCCAATTAATTGATGTTAAGGCCACTGAATACAGGTAGTTTTCTGGCCAGTTGCCTCCCCAAACTGACAACACCATGACTGTACTAAAAACCCATCCATGCTGTGATGTCGCAGCTCCTTGGTCTTTACCCTACCCATACAGAAAGTAAAGGCTTGTTAAGTCTCTTGCTGTGAGCTGTCAATCACAGGAGGTAACGGCTCAAGTTACCCTTAGGACTTCGAGAGCTAGGGAAGTTAGGTGTGAAGGGGGTGGGAGATGTGTCATAGTAGTAAATTCAGAACTCTCAAAAATGCTGTTTAGCCATTCTAAAAAGAAGCGGCAGTAAAGCACTTAGTCTGTTATGTGGCATTTGTACTATTTGTTTTAAATAGTCATTGAACAGCATGAAATATTACTCAAAATTAAGTGACTTTTTATGTGTGTAAAATCAATGCAATGACAGGAGCTTTAGAAAGAAAGTGGTCTGTGTGATCTAAATTTTACAGACAAACTTCAAGATGCCAGACTCTCTGGTCAGACTCAGAAATTACGTATAAAAATATTTAAAAACTTGTAAATGGAGAGTGGTGTTAAAATGTAGGAAACAACAAACCATGATAAAATGAAACATGTTTTTTGAGTATGTGGGTGGTGTTCTGCTTTAATATTTTGAATTCCATTATAAGGAATGCTGAAATTTTATACAACAGATTCCTAGATGATATCATTGTTTTGTAGAAGGCCACCCTTGA
>NC_056737.1:377167419-377287419 GCF_019279795.1 Protopterus annectens | reverse complement strand
GTGTACTCCACAAGTAGTTTGCCTGCAGTCATGTAGGCAGCAGACTTCAGCCGTGGTGCACACGATAAGTACTGTGATCTGTTGTGTGTAAGATTAGATAGGTAGGGGTTCTTTTCTCTCCCAGCCACGTGTGTGTATCTCCTGGCAAAAAATGAGAATCCCACAGTGACTACGAAATTGCAGTAGTGCTGTAATTTTTGGCCCTTGCAGTTTATGCTGGCCTCCAAACTCCAAACCCCTGTCTTCCCCAAGGCCTGCTGATGTCATGTACCTTAAGACTACCAACCGTCTTTCTAATGTCAGACTTTAGCCAAGCACCCGATAAGTACTGCGATCCGTAGTGTGCAAGACTAGATGGGTGTCTTATCTCACTCCAGGCCACTTGGTGTGTGTGTGTGCGCTCGCATCTCCAGTGTATGGAATCATTTGACTTTACTTGTCTAATGGCCTTAGGGTGCTTACAATACTAGGCAAGTTCTTACTCTTATTTTTGCTATCGGCACATACTGGCCCTCTCCACAAGTGACGCATGCAGAAGCCCTGTGGTGAAATAACGGTCACCCAGCCAAGCCTACAGATTGCATTTGTAGAGGGCCGTTTATGTGCTCTGTTTGACATTAGGCGAGTGTGTGTTTCAACAGTTTGTTCATATCTGGTAGACATCTTTCTCCCGCCAGCATGTGGTAGTAACGTCACATACCAGTTTAATGTCTTTACAACGAGTAAGCCATGTACCATTCCACCTACATATATGCAGCATTTCCAATAAAGCAGGGTCATACACAGCCCTGTATGTAAAGCAGAGATCACCTCTGAGTAGTCTGTTTCACACAGACTAAAATGATAGTCATGTCAGACTATCCCCGCAGGACAGATATTGAAGGTGTGAAGTTCCCTTGTGTGGAACCTTTGTGTTTGCAGCTGTCACTAGTGTTTGGAAAGGTACATGACAAAATGGCAAGTTAGAGTACATGGCGATTGTAACTGCATCATTTTCTGGTGACTGTGTCCTCAGTTATGGCATGAGCAAGATAAAATTCCCATCTTACTACTCTGGTGACATGGTGATATAAGGCGAAGTAGTTGTAAACCTGTGAAACCTTGGGCACACAGGCCAGGTCAATTGCCCCTGGGTATGTACATCAGGTGTTGCTACTGATGTGCTACTTACCAGGCACATTGGTGTTACCAGTGGAAATGATCCTATGTACATATTTCATGGAGTGGCCATATTTCATGGCCATGATGATTATTGACATAACTTGGAGATTCTTTGGCTGATGCCTGCAAACTGAGAGGTCAATCTGGTCAGCCACATTCATTCAATTTGTGCTTGTACTTTGGTTAAATGGATTCCAAGCAGTAGAGGACACAGGACTGGGCATTGTGGAACACCACTGGTAACAGGTCAGCTACTGGAGGTTGATTCCCCTATCAGTGAGCCACTTAGTGACCCCTCTAGTGATGTCACTGTTGATACCTACTTCAGTAATTTTTATCAGTGAGTGGGGGATCGTGTTGCACAGCTTGGATAAGTTCTGGGGTTTGTTTGCGCAGATGTCTCCTCATCCAGGTCCTTGTTGAACCTCATACATGTCTACCTATCAGGTTTTAACACTCATGGTCTTCCTTTCAGAAATTTAAAACTGTGTAGCATCAATAGTTTGTAGATGGCATATACATCTTTGCTGATCATTTCCATGATGATGTGCCCATGGGCTTACAGATGTGGCTACTCAGGTTAATAGGTCTGTAGTTCCTGTAGTTGGATGCACCACCTCTGTGCAAGGGGATAACAGTTGCTGTTTTCCAGTCAGCTGGGATGCAGCCAGTGGTTACACTATGATTCCAAAGGTGTCACAATGGTGTTGGTAATCCTTAGTGGATCCCATGTAGGATGCAGCTTGGGATGTTAGCAGATCCAGTAGATGCTGTGTTTCCTCATTAGAGGGGCCATTTTGTGAACTGCCCTATAGAATTTGAAGGTATGGGACAAGTTGTAGGGTTGTCTTGTGGCACTTTAGGAACCTCCATGGCAAAGCTCAAGTTTGTTTCGAATTATTACCTAATGGTACCACTTAACACTGATCCTGCTGATTTAGCCAACCTATTAGCTGATAGGTTCAGATCAGACTTCACCTCCTTGTCGCCCCCCCCCCCACCAAAGGTGTAGGCAACATCCCCAATACTTGTCTCACACTTCACATCTCCATAGATAGTGTTAAAGGCCCTATCCAAGTCAAAGAACACTGCTTCCATGGGACCTGATGATATCCCAGACAGTGTTCTGCATCATCTCCAGCAAGAACTTTCTTTGTCACTGAGCACCCTGTTGAACCACAGCCAAATTACAGGCTTCATTCCAGCAGAGTGGAGAACCGCCTTTGTCATCCCCTTGCACAAAGGTGGTGCCACTACTGACCCCCCATTAGCTTGACAGGTCTGATCTGTAAAGCCATGGAGCATGTTATGGATCTCATAAACAAGGACATAGGCTATTTCCAAACACTCTACCCCACTTAATTTGGATTCAGCCCTGGATGAGAGAAAGTGACTACATACAACTTACCTTGACCTGGCCAAGGCCTTTGACACAATCCCCCACTTGGGAATCCTTGAAAAGCTCAAACAACTTGATGTTAATCCCTGTCTCATCAGATGGGTGGCCAACTGACTCACAGATGGGACCCACAAGGTCAAAATAGGTGCCACCACCTCCGACAGCAGACCTGTCACTAGTGATGTTCCTCAGGGATCTGTCCTGGGAACCCCTATTGTTTGGCATCTACTTTTCAGAGGTCCAGGCAAAGACTGAGGGCTTGTGGATGACTGTAAGTTGGGTGCTTTCATTGACTTCCCAAATGAAATGTACTGCAAGAGGGTCTCGAGCTATAAATAACTGGTGCCAAAGTCATGGCTTTAAGTTACGTGCAAAAAAAGTATCATACCATTCAGCAAAAACACTGTCCTTGCTGATTACTATATCAATGGCAACCCCGTAAGCACACAACCCGTGGTGAGACACCTGGGTAGTCAGACTAACAACAATCTCATATTTCACCATCATGTGGCAGCAGTGGTCAGAAATGCTTTTTACTTGGTTCATCTCATAAGTAATGGGATTGCATCCAGAAAAAAGGTCTCTGCACTCCCTCATTAGACCTATAATTTAGTATAATGCCCAGTTTGGTATGTACCTCTCCAAACACCTGCACCAACTGGAAAGGCCACAGAAATACCTCACAAAGAGAATCCATGGCCTCCAACACCTGTCTTACGCAGATGGGCTTGAATCACTATCCCTTTACTCTGTAGCACACAGATTGCTCAGAGGTGATGTGTGTCTTGTTTACAAGGCAGTATCGGACCCAGCCCTACTGCAGATGCCCCATATCCGCAAGTCTAACTGCTCGCGCATTACCTGCTAAGTAGACCTAAATCTAATATGCAACATCAACAAAACATGCTGAAGAGACATATTTTGTCGCCCATGGGCTGCCCCGTCTGTGGAATAGACTTCCCATGCATGTCAGAGTACCTCGCTGACCCATTTTAAGCACAGCCTTGATGAGTGGATAGGAAATCACAGATTTGTCCCAGAGGTTCCACTTTTGTCCCTTATTGACAGAGGCGACAGGTGCTGATGGGGGTTTCTTTTTTGCGGGTCAACTCTTTGTTAGGCTTGTAAGGGCCCCAGGGCCATTAGCTTAGTAACGTTCTATGATTCTGTGTGTGGTGGTGACAGGGGATTGAAGTTGTCACAGAACCTGTCTGACAACAGGGTAGCTATGTCTACAGCCCATTCTATGTGGTATCATTAATTACAAGATGTTAAGTTGTCAATCTCGCCTTCATTCTTGCTTGATGGGTTCGGAGCCGATCCTCGGCTCCGACTCGGCACTTTGCTAAGCTCGAGAGTCACTTTTACCAGCTCGAGGCAGCCCCATATCCCATGATGCAAGGCGGTAAGTACCCAGATCTCGTTTGCCGCTTTGCTGATGAGGTCCTCCTTTTGCCAGCTCCTGGTAAGTGTTAGTTTTAAACTACTAGTTGCCCCAAAAATTTAATTTTAACAACTTTTCTTTAAAATTACTTTCAGTTTTACTTAATTGTAAGCCCTTTTCTGACTAAAATTATTTTTCCTTCCCTTTCTTTTTAGTCAGGCCTTCATTCCCTCCCATCCCCCCCCTGTTAGGGTGTGTGTGCGAGAGGTTAATTATTGTTTAAGTTACAATCTTTAGTTGTCTGATTGGGACTGTGTGTGTGTACTGTTAGTGTACTGCCATGTCCAAAGAAAGGGTCTCGGGCTTTAAGTGTGACTCGTGCTGTCAGAAGATGTCTCTGACAGACTGTCACACTTCTTGCTTATATTGCCTGGGACCTCTCCACCTGCAGGACTCCTGTGCAATTTGTCACTCCTTTAGCCAGAGAGTCCTGCAGGAGAGGAGAAATAAGTTGATTTTAAGGGGTCTCCTTAAACCGGAGGGCTCTCCGGCCAAATCGGCTCCGAGCAAGACTTCAAAGTCTTCCAAGGCCCAGGCTTCTGTATCTAAGCCGGTGGCCTCGGCTCCGACTCCTTCGGAGGCGAAATCGGCTCCGGCTGGAGCCGATTCTGTCTTGCCAAAATCTTCGGCACCGATGGCTATCGGTGCCGATACTGCTATGGTCATCTTGGTGTCGGCTTCGACTGGCTCAGACCACCATGTGGCTCAGGCTTCGGTGTCGGCGCCGACCGACACCGTTACTGTTATGTCTGTATCTGCTCCGGCTGGAGCTGATGCATCGAAGCTTTCATTCGGAGCCGATAAATTATTGGCTCCGTCTGGATCTGTGGTCTCTTCAGCTCCGATGGTTCCTTCGAGGAAGAGATCCAGGTACCCTTCCTTGGAACAGATACTTTCGGCTCCGGCCTCACCTCTCCTTTCGGAGCGAAGTCATCGGAGCCGATCATCCAGGTCATCCAGGCTTTCGGACCATGATTTAGAGAGGGTGGTAAGTAGATTGTTGAAATCACAGGCACTGGCCCAGATGCTTCATAGTCCGTCTCAACAGACGACTATTAGTCCACACCCTCTTCAAGTTCCTCCTTCGACTCTACCCCAGAGTTTGGAGCTGGAGTCTACGGGGATAGTTACTGCTATGGCTGAGGGGCAGATACCCCCCCTTCTGCACCCTCGGCATCTACTCTTATCTCCTCCTCGAGACCTTCCTTGGAGGGATTCGGTGGTCGGGCTTCCCTGGTCTCCTCCGAGGGGGTGAGTGGCATCGGACCCTTGTCCGACCCCGCTCTTCCCCTTGGAGCCTCGGCCTTGGTGAGCTTGGCTTCGACATCTGCCTCGGAGCCTTCCCTTTCGGTGGGCCTTGGAGTCCTGGTTTCTTCGGAACGGGTTCTCTCGGATCTCCCTGGGAGGGGGGCCTTCGAGGTGATGAAGAGTGTGCTGGCCACTGGGCTCAGCCAGCAGTCTATTCCCTTAGCTCCTCCCTCTACAGTGCCTGTCGATATCTCTTCCATCTTCTTGCTCCCGGACCCAGAGATCCACCGCCTCAGGTTTCCCCACTGGGAATATCCCCCTCTTCCGAGGATTCTCCTGACCAGTCAGGAGATCCTCCGCGCAAGAGGACACACCTAGACTCCCCTGAGTCTATCACTTCAGATACCGACTTAGATGAGTCGGAGGGATCCCCAAGATCCCCCTCTGAGGATGTCTCCTTTTCAGACATCCTAGAACTCCTAAAACAGAGGGGAAACTGGCCCTCCACAAATCCCTCTGAGGATGAGTCTGTATACCTAGAGGCGTTTGGATCTCGGCCCTCCACCTCCTGGGTGTCTCCGCCTTTCGACCCCCTTATGGAGGTTATTGCTCGAAAGGCTTGGGCTGCTCCTGACTCTGTAGAACCAGTTCCTAGGAGGCCATCTAAATTTATTACAGCCCCTTCGGAGAAGCAATTCCTTACGAAAGGTGTCCCTGTTGATGCCATGGTGGTGGCGGCCGCCACTAAGAAGGAACTTGCAGATCCTTCCGTACCAGTCCATCCTCCTAATAAGGATTCTAGGACCATGGATAGGTATGGCAAGCGGATATTCTCCTCAGCGACCTTTGCCATGCGCTTGCTGAACTACTTATGTCACTTCACCAGACTCCAAAGGGACATCCTTAAGGAATTAGGTGAAGTAGTGCAGGATCCTACAGCTGCAGGGGCTCAAGAGAAAATTGCTTCTCAGCTAGGAATCCTTAATTCTATAGCTAACTCCTCCATGCGACTGATATCATATGCAGCAGATGGAGCGAGTAGAGCTGCAGGTACAGGGGTGGCTCTTAGACGTCAATCCTGGATGCATATCTTGTATTTTTACCATCTCGTGTTTGGTTTCTAATGTAAACCTAAATAGCAGACTCCAAATAAGAGTGTAAGCATTGTATTTTTCACCAGTTAGTTCATGGTTCGGTTTGACTACGTAGTACTTGGCATATATACATGGGGTGTGGGGACTGAGTGCTCCCCAGCACTTACAGTGGATCTGGTTGGTTAATTTAACTTCTGCTCCATGTTGTTTCCACAATCTAAGCAGTCAACCCAAATTAAGTAATAGATAACATACATTATTGTATTTTACCACTCCGTACATGGCTCAAATGACAGTGTATACTACTTCAGATACAAAGTGCTCACTAGCGCCTACAAATGAATCTTTTTTTCTGAATTATTGAAGCAGAGCATACAATGATAAAAAACTTAAGATAATCTAAAATGTGTTGATAGAATGTGAAAACGTTTAATAAAGATGAGTCTTAAGTAATTTCTATTTTTAGAAAGTTTGTAATTTCAGTGATGCGTAACTGTGGTTTCATTTTTTACTGAATTCTAGAGATTTGGATTGGAACTGTATTAAATAGTGTTTGCTTCACAGGGGAATGAAAACACTCTAGGGAATGTCAAACAATGTTTATTTTAAGTAGGTACAATGAAGGAGGTGGGAAAAGGATGATGTCAGCTGTGGGAGGCACTGTTTTAGGGAAGGGAGAGCGGGACGCTCAGCAAAACTAAAATGGTAAAATGCAAGGAAAATAGGTTGGAACATGTAGACAATAAGAGGTGTGTGTGTTTTGTAGAGCATTAACTATCCTTTACCGTTATAAAAACAAAATGTTGTCAGAACACGACATCTTTGACACTCTCCCTTTAAAGTATCAGCAACATATTATTGGATTGCTTAAACAGAAAATGATGATTCCTGACTGTGCTGAAAATAAGGATTTACAGGATTTAATGCATTCTGATGAACAAGTTGGAAAACATACTTTGCAATGTGGTTTTGATTCACTAGAGGCAAGATGCAGGGCTGCAGTCACTGGGTCTGTACTTAGGCATGCTTGGCTTAAGGAGCAATCTTTGCCAGATAATGTTAAAGCTTAATTGCTGGATGCTCCCTTAAATCAGGACTGCCTGTTTGGCAACAAAGCAGAAGTATTTCTTGAAGATGGAGGAAAAAGCTAAATCTATGCAAACTGTTAAAGATTTCCTACAAGTACAGCCTCCAAGATTTAGTAGGCATTGGGCCTCCAAAGAATTGGTCCTTTACTGCCTCTTCCAGGCCTTTTCAGTCCAAACCCAGAACCAGCAGAACACCCTGGCTTCAGTCCCAGCGTACGCACAGGACTAAACAGTGGGGGGCTCCCACTTCCAAATCAGGGAGTAGTAAGACTCCCCCCCCCCCCCCCTATGGTAAGCTGTCTCAATGACTTAACTTTAAGACTTCCAAGCACTTCTCAACTGACTGCTCCTTTAGGGGGGAAAGATTGCTCTGCAGGCCAAAAACTGGGAACTCATTATCCAGGACAAATGGTTTTTAAATGTAGTTTCCTAAGGATAGAGATTTCTCTTCCACATACAAGGTTTCAACTTGAGACTTTTCCTGGTTCCCAGAAAAGACAGTTCATGGCATCCTATTCTGGACCTTTCTGTCTTAAACACCTTTTTGGTTATTCCAAAATTCAAGATGCCAAGTCTTCACCAGTTGCTCCCTATGCTAGGTAAGGATGCCTGGTTGACAAGACTGGATTTAAAGGAAGCCTACCTGCACATCCCATTCAGGGAATCTTTGCAGAGGATATCTATGCTGCAAATCAGGCTACATGCATTATCAGTTCTCTGCACTGCCCTTTCTCCCAGGGTATTCACAAAGTGCCTAGCTCCAGTCATTGCATTTTGCAGGCAAAGAAATATTCAAATATACCCATATCTGGACGATTGTCTAATTCAGGCAGAAAGCCAGGACAGACTTTTGAATCTGGCATTTGTACAAAAAGTGCTAACTTGTCTGGGGTACACCATAAACAAAAAGAAATCGCATCTGGTACCCTGTCGACAAATTATATTCCTGGGAGCAAGCTTGAACACAACTTCCCAGATGGCTTTCCTCACGCCAGAGAAACCAATTCATTTGACAACTTACTAAAAACTAATGGCCACAAAGACCCTGTAAGGCAAATACTGCAAGCCTTGGGGTTCCTGCTCCTGCATTCTACTATTTCCATATGCAAGACTGCATGTGAGGAAACTGCAATGATATCTAAAAAGCCTATGGTGTCAACATTCTCAGGATTTAGAAGCAATGATTCCTATCATACCTTGCCTACGGTTAGAGTTCCTTTGGTGGGCAGAGGCCTGCCACCAAAACAAGGGACTACCATTCACTCGAGCCCTTGCCGCCCAAACCCTAACAGATGCATCAGACTATGCATGAGGGGCTTATTTGGCAGGGAAGTGCATTCAAGGCAAATGGAACCAAAGTCAAATACACCCTGCATGTCAATCAAAAAGAAAAGTTAGCTGTACAGAATGCCCTGACGGCCTTCAAGGACCACATTCTTCCAGGACAATTAATGGTAAAGACGGACAACACCACTGTTATGTGGTACATAAGCAGGGGGGGGTTACCCATTCTTACCCCCTCTCTAGACTAACTATGGCTCTGTGAAACGCAGCTTTGAGCTACTTAGTGCATCTACAAGCGCAATTCCTGCCAGGAAAACCAAATACACTAGCAGACGAACTAAGCAGAAATCTCATGGACCCACAAGAGTGGAAAGTGGAACCAAAGACTTTCAACATGTTGATAAACAATTGGGGGCATACAGATATAGACCTTTTTGCCTCCCCACAGAACTACCAATTTGGCAAATTCTGCACAAGGACTCACCACAAACAAGCTTGGAAAGTGGATGCACTGTCCTTCAGCTGGAAAAATCTATCAGTTTATGCCTTGCCCCCTTTGCCTCTCCTCTCCAAAGTACTAGTAAAGATCAAACTGTTCAAACAAAGGATGATACTGATTGCACCAGACTGGCCACGCCAACACTGGTACCCCCTTTTGTGCAGCGTGTCACTGCTGGCTCCATGGCACCTGCCTCAGATTCTTACTCTGCTTTCACAGCAGGAGATCCAGATTCTGCACCCTCCGCTTCAAACCCTGAACCTGACAGCCTGGCTAATTACCTAATCTCTCCATCATCACCCCCCCCCCGTAAACAAGTGTTTGGATGTCATTTTGGAGGCGAGGGGGCCTAGTACTACAAAATCTTAAGCTGAAAAATGGAAAAGATTCTGTGCCTGGAACCAAGCTCAAGGGATGTGCACAGCAGCGCCCAACTTGCCTCAGATTCTTCAATAATTAACTGAGATGCTTCACAAGGGCCTTTCTTTTTCATCCATCAAAATTCACACCTCCGCCATTTCAGGTAATTACAACACAGAACCACCCCTCTTCTCTCATCCACTGCTGAAGCAGTTCCTCAAAGGGGCCAAAAACTTAAGACCAACCAAGTGAGCCCCAACTCCAGTCTGGGACCTTCACTTTGTATTGGAAAAACTCACTCTTCCTCCTTTTGAGCCAGCTGCAAGTGCAGAGTTAAATTTTCTTTCTTGGAAAACAGCCTTCCTTTTTATCTAACACTTCAGCAAGAAGGATATCTGAATTACAGGCCCTTATGGCAGTGGAGCCTTTCATAATCGTGGCTCTTAATCAGTCCATTCGTTTGCCAACCTTCTTTTCTAATCCACAGAACAAAGGGGAACGCATACTGCACTCTTTAGATGTGCACAGACAAAGAACAATAAGCTTCAGGCTGAGGAAACAGACCAACGTAATCCAAAAGAGCTGGAAAATAACAGCAGAATTGGTGCAAATGAGGTTTAATAAAATCAGTAGAAACAAGCGCCTTCACTCTGCTAAATATCGAGCTTTCTCAAGTTAAAATGAACTAAAAACTACTAGCAGCAACATTAAATAATCCCTTCCCCTTCACATGGTTAGTTAATTAGCTACAAATTTAAAATTAATTGACCTCAAAAATAAAACCACACACATTTAAAGAGCAATTTTAGCTTACTTGGACAGGACTAAAACTCAAAGGAAATCTGAATAACTGATGGTGGCATTTGCTGAAGGGACAGAGGGGAAGGCTATTTCAAAGCAAACCATTTCTAATGGATAGGACATTACATTCATTTTTGCTATAAGCACCATATTAAACCTATTTCACAGGGGATTAGACCCCATTCAACCAGGGCTGCAGCTACCTCCTTTCTCAGAGGTGTCCCTACCAGGTACATCCTAGAAGCTGCTACCTGGAGTTCTGTACATACTTTTACCAAGCATTACCATTTGACAATTTTCTCTAAATCCAGAGCTGGCTTGGCCACTGCAGTCTTGTAGGGCCTTATAGCTGGTCCTAATGCTATCTAAATTCCTCTTCCCATCCTTAGCTTTGGGAATCTACCCAAATGTGATGACTGCGATAGTGAAACACAAATAACATAGTACAGTTGTGTACACTTACCATAAATGCAGATGTTAGAGTGTTTTCACTGTTGCAGTACTGGTTACCCTCCCTCCAGCCCCCTTAATTAGTTTGGCTATACCTCTACTCTCCATTACTATGCTTAAAGCTTTTTGGTGTATTTGTGTCGGCTGCATGCTTTATACCCCTGACTACCTGACGTCATGGAAGATGAGAGAGCAACCGACGCAGGACCCAAGACTTTGATAATCAGGCCGACTGAGGGCTACTACAAGCAGATAACCCAAATGTGATGACTGCAACAGTGAATACAGTAACATCTACATTTATTGCAAGTGTACACAACTGTACTTTTTGTATGACTGTTTAATGTTAAGTTGTCTATCTCGCCTTCATTCTTGCTGGATGGGTTCGGAGCCGACCTCGGCTCCGACTCGGCCACTCTAAAAGCTCGAGAGTTGGTTCCACCGGCTCGAGGCTCCCCTTATATCCCACAATGCTAGGCGAGAGTTACCTCAGATCTCGTTTGCTGCTACAGCTTCGAGGTTGGTTGCTTCTACCGGTTCCTGGTGAGTGTTAGCTTTTTCTTCTAAAAGTTACTCTTTTTACCCCTTTTTAAGTTAAATTCTTCTTAGATTAGTGTAGATCACAAAACTTTATCCCCGACCCTAATTTTTCCCGTCTCTTTACTAAAGAACCTTTGGTTCTTCCTTTGGGCCTTAGGCCTTCCCTTCCCTAGTGGAGTGTTTGTGTAGTTTACTTTAATTTTATTGTACTTTAAATTCTAGTTTCACTACTAAAATTATTATTTTTCCTGACAGGGTATAACTTGTGTGTTTGGGTGTGTGTTTGTGTACACCTGTCAGTTAGGGAAATGTCTAAAGAAGCAAAGGTCTCCGGATTCAAGAAGTGTGATGCGTGCTGTCAGAAAATGTCTCTGACAGACGCTCACACTTCTTGTGTCTATTGTCTGGGACCTTTGCACCTGCAGGACTCCTGTGCTGTGTGCCATGGCTTCAGCCCCAGGGTCCTGCAGGAAAGAAAAAACAAGTTAATTCTGAGAGGCTTATTGAAGCCAGAGGATTCCCTGTCAGTTTCAACAGGGAAGCCCTCTAAGGCATCGAGGTCTTCGGCTCCGGCTTCTGAGCCGAGACCTCAGGTTGTTCAACCTTTGCCTTTATCGGCTCCGGCTGGAGCCGATAAATCTCAGTCCACAGTTTCTGTGGCTCCCTCTGCTCCGGCCGGAGCCGAGGTTATTGAGGTACCCGTGTCGGCTCCGACCAGACCTTCGGAGCCGACAACTAGAAAGAGGTCTAGGTCACCTTCTCTTGGCTCCGTTCATTCGGCTCCAGGATCTCCCCTGCTGTCTGAACGGAGCCAAAGGTCTCATTCCTCTAGGTCATCGAGGCTGTCCGATCATGACCTTCAGAGAGTGGTGAGTCGACTACTTAAGTCCGAGGCACTAGCCCAGATGCTTCAGAGCCCGACTCATCAGTCGGTTCCTGCCCCGGTCCATCAACTCTTTCCTCCTTCGACTCTCTTGAGTTCGGGCGGGTCGATGTCGGAACCGAGACTGTGATGCCGGAGCCGAGACAATTGTCTTGGCTCCGTCGTCGGCTCCGTTTTCTTCTTTGGAGGAATCTCGGCGCCGGACTTCCCTCGTCGGCTCCGAGGGGTGAGTGGCATCGGACCCTTGTCCGACCCCCTCTCCCTCTCGGGCTTGCGCTGGTGAGTTCGGCTCCGACATCGACCTCGGAGCCATCACTGTCGGTGCCGAGGGGGTTCTTAGCTCCTCTGGCGGGGACCTCTGGCTCTGCCTGACAGGGGTGCATTCGAGGTCATGCGGAGTGTGTTAGAGCCTGGCTCTACTCCACAGTTGGCTCCGTCCGCCCCTCCCTCTATGCTGCCTCAGGGTAAGTCGACTCACTCCCTCATCCCGGACCACAGAGAGCCAGCTCCTCTGGTGCCCCTGTGGGATTTCATCCTCTTCGAGGCCTCTCCTGATTTGGCAGAAGAGCCCCCTCGGAAGAGGAAGTGCAAGAGGAAACACATTGACTCACCTGAGTCTATCACGTCAGACACAGATCTGGATGATTCTGAGGGTTCCTCCCGTTCCCCTTCTGAAGATGTCTCATTTGCAGACATTCTGGAGATCCTGAAACAGAGGGGAAATTGGCCAGCCCTCAACCCTTGGGAGGACGAATCTGTGTATCTTGAGGCGTTTGGCTCTCGTCCTTCCACGTCCTGGGTGTCCCCCTTGACCCCCTCATGCAGGTGGTTGCTAAGAAGGCATGGACGGCTCCTGATTCAGTGGACCCCACTCCCAGGAGACCCTCTAAATTCATCACAGCTCCATCAGACAAGCAATTTTTTATCAAAAGGAGTTTCTGTGGATGCTATGGTGGTAGCTGCTGCCACAAAGAAGGAACTGGCTGATCCTTCAGTGCCTGTCCATCCACCTAACAAAGAATCTAGGTCCATGGATAGGTACGGGAAGCGGATGTTCTCCTCAGCGACATTTACCATGCGTCGCTGAATTACCTGTGCCATTTCACTTTCGTCTTCAAAGGGACTTGATCAAGGAAGCGAGTGAAATGTTAAGGATCCTACAGCTGCGGGTTTCCAAGAAAAATGAACACGCAGCTGGCTACCCTTAATTCCATATCTAACTCCTCCATGCCTCCTCTCTTATGCGGCCGATGGAGCGAGCAGAGCCGCAGGGACAGGTGTAGCCTTACGTAGGCACGCCTGGATGCGACTGTGCAATTTTGCGGACCCTTTCAAGGCGTCTTTCACGAACTCCCCTTTTGATGGATCATCTCTCTTTGGTCCTCAAGTGAAAGAAACCCTGACTAGGTGCGAGACTGATGGCAAGACCCTTTCTGCCGTCGGAGTCCGTTTTTCGACTCCTTCTAGGCCTTACCCCAAAGGCCAGAAGGGTGGGAAGATGTGGTTCCGTAAACAATCTCAAGGGACTTCGCCTGACGCACAGAGTCGTTTTCCTACCAAAGGCAGAGGTGGGAATAACAATGGTAGACGTCCCCCTAGGGGCAGGGGGGGTCCGCAGAACCAGGGTAATCGGGAAGCCTTTCCTGACAAGCCCTTTCAGCATCCCTGAGGTGTTGCCCGACTGCCCATCTTCGGAGGCAGTCGGGGGAAGATTGTCACTGTACCCAGAAGCCTGGCTATCCCTGACTCAAGACAAATGGGTACAGTCCATCATTTCCGAAGGCTATTCTATCCCCTTTCTTCGTTTTCCAAATCAGTCAAAAAAAATCCCTTCCAGATGTTCCACCCGCTCAAAGGGATATAGCAGCTTTGGAAATTTCAAAACTGCTTGCAAAAAGAGCAATTCAGTCAGTGCCAGCAGACCAACAAGGATCCGGAATCTACTCAAGGTTCTTTTTAGTTCCAAAGAAAACAGGGGACTGGAGACTGATATTGGATCTCAGTGTCTTGAACAAATCAGTCAAGAAAACAAGATTTCGGATGGTCACGCTGCAATCCATTCTTCCCCTTTTGGGCAAAGGAAACTGGATGTGCTCTATAGACCTTCGGGATGCGTACTATCACATAAAATGAACAGACGCTCCAGAAGATTCCTCCGCTTCAGGCTGGGAACCAGTCATTTTCAGTTCAGGGCCCTGCCCTTTGGTCTCACCACTGCCCCGGTGTTTACCAAATGCATGGCAGTGGTAGCTTCTCACCTGAGGCGACAAGGATTCCAGGTGTTTCCATATTTGGACGACTGGCTTCTCACAGCTCCCACCAAGCATCTCCTTCTGATGGCCAGAGATTATACTTTTCGCGTTTGTCAAAAACTGGGTATTTCAATAAATTGCGAAAAGTCTGTTTTGTCGCCTTGTCGTACTATTACCTACATAGGCACAAATTTAGATACTATAAACATGTCTGCAAGGCTAACGAACCAAAGGATATCAGACATTCACAAATTGGTGTCACTTCTTCTCAACAACAACAGAGTCAAAGCCAGGTTAGTTCTGAAGGTGTTGGGGATCATGGCAGCGGCCATACCTCTCCTTCCATTGGCCAGATACCACATGCGGATCCTTCAGTGGATGCTCTTTACTCCATGGTCATACCAGGAACTTCCAATGTCTCACACCATTATGATCACGCAAGCGTGCAAAAAGCATCTCATGTGGTGGATGTCTTCCCCCCAGCTCCTGTCGGGAAGACCATTTGTTCCACCTCCTCCGGTTGCTACTCTGACTACGGATGCCTCCCTGATCGGGTGGGGGGGGCATTATCAGGGCAGGACAGTCCAGGGCACATGGCAACCAAACGAATGCCACTTGCACATAAATGTTCTGGAGATGAGAGCAGTGCTTTTAGCGTTGCAAGCCCTTCAAGACTCTCTTCCCTTGGGAACGATTGCAATCCAGACAGACAATATGTCTGTAGTGTGGTACATCAACAAACAAGGTGGAACCAGATCATACCCCTGTGTCGAGAAGCACTCAGACTGTGGCAATGGGCGATTTCTTCTCAGCGTTTTCTGATAGCAACGCACATCCCGGAAGTCCAATCACATTGCGGACAAGTTGAGCAGAGCTATACTCATGCCTCACGAGTGGTCTCTGAAAGACTCTGTAGTGAGAGAAATCTTTCTCAAGTGGGGTCAGCCTTGCTGCGATCTTTTGCTACTCCCCAAAACAGCAAGTGCAGAGAATATTTCACTCTATTCCCTTTACCAGGCCAACCCAGCAGGACGCTCTAGTCCAAGTTTGGCCCGGGGACTTCTGTATGCATTTCCTCCTTTCCCACTGATCTCTCAAGTAATACAGAAAGCTATCGCTCAGAAGGCCTCATTGATCCTCATTGCTCCTTACTGGCCTCGACAAGTGTGGTTCCCCTTTCTACATCGATTTCTTTTGGAGCGACCGTGGAATCTGGACCTAGTTCCAGATCTTTTGATCCACCAGTCGGGTCAGTTTCATCGCACCCTCGCCTCTCTGAACCTCACTGCTTGGTTCCTCCAGTTCCAACCATAGCCAGGCTTCCTCAATTATCTCACTCTGTTAGAGATATATTGATAGCTTCCCATAAATCTTCCACTCGAAGATTTATTTGAGTAAGTGGAAACGCTTCTCATATTGGGCACAAGGAAAGGACATAGATCCTTTCACCGCTTCCATCCAACTAGTCCTTGATTTTCTAGCTGAACTCTTCCATGCAGGTTCATCTCCATCTACTCTTAAGGTTCAATTGGCAGCTATTTCTAATTTCCATGTGGGTGTTTCTGAATCTGCCCTAATGTCCCACAAACTTTGCAAAGCCTTTTTGAAAGGAGTTTTTCTTCTCAGACCTCCTATAAGAAATCCTCCTTCTCCTTGGGACCTAAATTTAGTTCTTGCTTCTTTGATTCTTTCCCCTTTCGAACCTGCAGCTTCATGTTCCTTGAAATTATTATCATGGAAAACTCTCTTTCTGGTGGCTATCACATCAGCTAGAAGAGTTTCAGAACTTCAAGCACTCAGTTGTCGTTCTCCTTATCTTTTGTTCCATAAGGACAGAGTTTCCTTACGAACTAACCCGTCCTTTTTGCCTAAGGTGGTTTCAACATCAAATCTAAACCAAACCATTGACCTTCCTGTCTTTTTCCCAGAGTATTCAAATAGGTCTGAACAAAATTACACTGCCTGGATGTTCATCGTCAATTAAGGTACTACTTGGATAGGACGAAACAATTCAGAAAATCTGATCAGCTGTTTGTCTCCTATGCGGAAAGCAGAAAGGGACTTTCAGTTTCAAAGGTATCATTATCCAGATGGCTAACATCTTTGATTTCCCTGGTATATGAAATTAGACAACAAAATTGCCTAATAAACCTAAAGCCCATTCCACCAGAGCTTTGGCTACTTCTTTAGCCTTCCAAGACAGACTGCCTATTGACACCATTTGTGCAGCGGCTACTTGGGCTACTCCTCACACTTTTATTTCTCATTATAAGTTGGATTTAGCTTCTAGGCATAGAGCTAATTTTGGTTCCACTGTTCTCAGGAGTCTGTTCCGTTAGGCCACCCGGG
Organism: Protopterus annectens; assembly: GCF_019279795.1. Taxonomy (NCBI): domain Eukaryota; kingdom Metazoa; phylum Chordata; order Ceratodontiformes; family Protopteridae; genus Protopterus; species Protopterus annectens. The sequence continues at coordinate 377,270,567 of NC_056737.1, read as the reverse complement.
ACAAGGTGCTAGGGACGCGGTCCCATCCAGCAAGAATGAAGGCGAGATAGACAACTTAACATATAGAAGTTATGTTCTTACCATAACGTTCCATGTTAGTTGTCTTCTTCTCGCCTTCTTCTTGCGTCCCACCCTCCTCCCCCCCGGCCTGGACAGACCTAGAGGAGTTGTGATCGTGACCTCTCTTTCTACCACCTCTTTCTTAGTCATATGCTATTATGCATATTTCTTGGTTCAGGATGTAGGTCACCCTTTTTCTTCCTGTTGTTAGAGGTGGATTCTGTTTTACAGTTATACTGTTACTGTTATAAGCTGGGGTTAGCTTACAAAGCGAGATCTGAGGTAACTCGCCTAGCATTGTGGGATATAAGGGGAGCCTCGAGCCGGTGGAACCAACTCTCGAGCTTTTAGAGTGGCAGTCGGGCCGAGGTCGGCTCCGAACCCATCCAGCAAGAAGAAGGCGAGAAGAAGACAACTAACATGGAACGTTATGGTAAGAACATAACTTCTATTTTCTCCTTACGGATCTGAGTCTAAAATCGTGATCTTTATTTCTTGCTTTACTCTTCTGCTTTATCATCATTCCTTTCCACTGTGAATTGTAGCTTTCTGCTTGTGTTGTGTATAAAAGCTTTAACTGTTAATTACTATCCACAACTTCCACAACTTCTCTGGTTAAAATGTCTAACTTGTGTACTAACAAAATTTTACTGTTTTTCATCTTGCTATCTGTATTCATAGGCAAGCGCTTTGTTTCTCAGTTTTTGTATTATCTTTTGTTTAGTCTTTTCCCACATATCCTTTGCTACCATAATCAAGTAATTTTTTTTTTTTTTTTTTTTTAATCTGTTCTAAATACTTCATTTTATTATGTCCCCATAAATATGGGTATTAGACCAATTCACGTGTGGGTACATAGTTTATAGTTGTAGCCTTTGTTTTATCTTCATTAATTTTATACCCCGAAAAAAACTAAAATTTTAGAATTACATTGATAATTGTTTTAAATCGTGCTACCTACTTTATTGTAACGGTTTTATGTAATTGACTGAAGGCTCAATAGTCCCTTGTCTTGTTAATTATTTACTTTGAAACCTTCTTTCTTGTCCTTGCTTATTTTTTGACTGAAGTAAATGTTCTTTGTTTAATATATATGAATTAATTTTGATGAAGATTAATAAGAAAGAGAAAATTGCTTGGAAATTATTTTTTCCCCTTGGGAAGTAAAATAAGAATTTTGTCTTCTTACAGATGTTACATTCTCAGTTTCTGATAAAAGGCGTCTTGTAGTGAAAACTAGAAAAATGTTTTTAAGGAAAATCCTTTATCAAGCCATGACAGTCTTGTAACAAAACAAAAGTACTATAATATTTGATAAGTTGTCCCATCTCGCCTTCGTTCTTGCTGTTTGGGTTCGGAGCCAATCCTCTGCTCCAACTCGGCCTACTTCTATAGCTCGAGAGCTGTTTACTGGCTCGAGGCTAACCCTTATCCCAGAATGCCCAGCGTCAGCTACCCAGATCTCGTTTGCCGCTTCAGCTGCGAGGTTGCTTCATTACTGGCTCAGGCTTAGTATAGTTTTTTTTCTATGATTATAATTGTTTATTCTTAAAATTTGTTAAGTTTTTGTGTAGATACAGTTCTTTGTCCCTTATCGCCTTTCTTGTGTGTGTTGTAGCTTTGTTGGCCGTCACTCCATATTTTGCAGCCCTTTTGTTTCCCTTGAACTCGTTTAATTTAGAGTCCCCACCCCTTAGGACAGCCCTTTAAATTAGAGGCTTTCCTTTTTCCTTTCTGTTCCTTAACCTGTAAAAAAAAAATTTTGTATAGTAGTGTAATATGTCTAAAGAGGCCAAAGTTTCTGGCTTCAAAAAGTGTGACTCGTGCTGTCAGAAAATCTCTGACAGATGGGCGCACTGGCTGTGTTTGTTTAGGGGCTGTGCACCTGCAGGACTCCTGCTCTATCTGTCATGCATTTGGTCCAAGAGTCCTGCTGGAGTGCAAAAACAAATTAATCCTTCGAGGATTATTGAAACCACAGGATTCCCCGGCTAAAGGTTCCCAGCCAGTGAAATCCGCTAAGTCTGTCAAGCAGTCTGCTCAATCCTCGGAACTGACTCCTGGGCTTGAAGAACCAAATTTGTCGGTGCTGACTAGCATTGACAAGTCATCTCCTCCCTCGGCTCCAACTGCCACCTTGGAGCCATCTCTGAGCCACAAGCAAGCAAGGTCTCGTTCATTGGAGCCGATCCGCTCTGTGCCACCTTCACCCTTATCAGGAAGTGAACGCAGTCATCGCTCTTCATCCCACATTCACCCTTATCAGGAAGTGAACGCAGTCATTGCTCTTCATCCCACTCCTCTGAATCCTCCAGGTTATCTGATCAAGATGTGGAGAGAGTAGTCAGCAGGTTGCTTAAATCACAGGCCCTTGCAAAATTACTTTCCAGCCCACATCCAGCAGGTTGCGGCACCATTTGCCTCCATCTCCATTCCTCCTCCGACTACACTTAGGTTGGAGCTGGAGACCATGGACGCACTGATAGTAGAACCGACTGCACCGATCACCTCGATTGTTGGGTCCATCGAGGGATCTTGGCGCCAAAGCACTCTTGGCTCCGAGGGGATAAGTGGCATTGGTCCCTTGTCCGACCCTGCTCTCCCTCTCGGAGCTTCGGTGCAGGTGAGCTCTGCTCCCACGTTGGCCTCGGAGCCATTGCCCTTGATGCGGAGAAGGACTCCCATCTCTTCAGAGCTGGAGCTTTCTTTATTTCGGGATCGTGATGCCTTCAAGGTCATGTGGAATGTGCTGTCCCCTGAAGCAGCCCTGCTATCAGCCCCATTGGCTCCTTCTCTTGTGTTGCCTGTGCCAACCTCTGCTCCTCCGGCCCAGAAGCATAGGGAACCTATTCCCCAGGACACCCCATTGGGTGACCCCTCTTCTTCCGAGGCCTCTCCTGATCACTCAGAGGAGCCTCCTCGGAAGAAGTGCAAGAGGAAGCACCTAGACTCCCCTTAGTCTGTCACCTCCAATACAGACCTGGATGAATCGGAAGGGTCCCCCAGGTCCCCCTCTGAAGATGTTTTCTTTTCGGATATCCTTGAAATGCTTAGGCAGAGGGGTGACTGGTCTTCCTTAGCCCCTACCGAGGACGAGTCTGTATACTGGGAGGCATTCTGTTCCCAACCCTCCACCTCTTGGGTGTCTTCACCTTTCGACCCACTCATGTCTGTAGTGGCTCGCAAGGTTTGGTCAGCTCCGGATTCTGTGGAACCTACTCCGAGGAGACCAAATAAGTTCATAACCACCCCCCAAGACAAACCATTTCTCTCTAAAGATGTGCCAGTTGATGCCATGGTGGTAGCAGCAACCACCAAGAAAGTTCGCAGAAACTTAGTCTGTCCATCCACCAGCAGAGTCTAGGATGATGGACAGATATGGGAAGCAAATGTTTTCCTCTGCGACCACCTCAGAGGTCCCTGAATTTATTGCTCTCATTTTACACAACTTCAAAGGGATCTCGTAAAAAGGCTTGGAGAATACCCTACAAGGTCCTGCAGCTGATGGAGCATCAGCCAAAATAGCTTCCCAGCATGCGACTAATTCTATATTCAACTCCTCCACAAGGCTGATTTCCTATGCAGCCGATGGAGTGAGCAGAGCCGCAGGTACAGGAGTGGCTCTCAGGAGACATGCTTGGCTTCGGCTGTGTCAATTTGTGGAACCCTTTCGGGCATACTTCACAAATACTCCCTTTGATGGCTCCTCGCTTTTGGGCCTCAGGTGAAAGACTCGCTTACCAGGTGTGAGCAGGAAGGCAAGCCGTGGAAGTCAATTTTTCCACTCTTAACAAACCTTATCACAAAGGTCAGAAGGGTGGAAAGATGTGGTTTCGGAAATCCCAGGGAACCTTGCCTGACAAACGTGCTGATTATTTTCCCTCCAGGGGCAGAGGGGGAAACAATGGCAGACGCCGCCCTCGTGGCAGAGGGGGACCGCAAAATAAGGGTGACGAGAGAAACTTTCTCTGCCAAACCCTTCCAGCATCCCTGACTGGTTGCTCGACTGCTCACCTCTGGAGGCAGTCTGGGGAAGACTTTCCCTGTACCCAAAAGCCTGGCAAAATATAACAAGAGACAAATGAATACTATCTGTCATATCCGGAGGTTACAAAATCCCTTTTCATCAACCCCCTCTAAAGTCAAAAAAGTCCATCCCAGATGTCCCACCCAATTTAAGGGATCAAGCAGTTATTCAAGTTTCAAAACTGCTAGAAAAAAGAGCCATTCAGGAAGTCCCCACAGACCAACTAGGATCCTGAACTTAAGATTCTTTTTGGTACCAAAAAAGACAGGGGACTGGAGACTAATACTGGATCTTAGCAGATTGAACAAATCTGTACAAAAAGAAAAGTTCCGGATGGTAACACTGCAGTCGATTCTCCCCTTTCTGGGTCAGGACATCTGGATGGTGCTCCATAGATCTTCAGGATGCATACTACCATATTAAAATGGACACGCTCCAGGAGATTTCCTCACTTCCGGGTAGGGAACAGTCCTTATCCGTTCAGAGCTCTGCCTTTTGGTCTCACCACAGCCCCCAGGGTGTTCACCAAATGTGTGGCAGTAGTCACGGCTCACTTGAGACGTCAAGGTTTCCAGGTGTTTCCCTATCTAGAAGACTGGTAAAAAAACAAACGAAAACTCTTGAAACACAGAAACAGAGCTCCAATAAGCCACGAGTTTAAAAACTGTAACTACTTTATTTCACGTTTTAGAAAAAAGCGTTTTCGCTCCTGCAAAAGCTGGAGCTTCATCAGCATACATAAAACACAGCCTTCTGATGATTTTTAAAACCTTCTCGAGTGACAGGTGTTGATGTCACTTCCTGTAAATGCACACAAAGTGCATTTGACCTGGATAAACATGCAAAATTTAAAATGATAGAAAAATATCAATTGTATAAAATAAAGACAAAGCAAGCATCGTAAACACAATTTCACAACAGCCCTGCCTATAAGTACAGGTAAATAGGCAGAATCAAACCCCTTAAAAATGTAGGAGTATGTAATGACTATAACAATCACTACCTCATGGCATAAAAAACAATCTACCTTTAAAGTAAAGGTAATAATAAAAATAAAAGTATGTGTATGATGAAAAGAATTATATTAAAGCTCTATTAAACAACTACAACTTGCAAAAAAACTACAACCCTATTAGACTGCCTCAATAATTCTTTTCAGCAAAACAAAGAACAGTCAAGTAAACCGGTCTGTTTACCTAAGGTAACTTCTGTACTTCAACATGCATGCAATGTTACAGTTGTCGTTAAGCCCTGGGTAAGAAAATGCATCTAGTTGGAGTTGCCACCCCCTGATGCCACACTTAATTATGTCTATGCCCATAAATTGAAAACTGTGACCGCTGTTGTTCAAAATATGGTCACTCCTCTTATTCTTGATAGCATATATATGTTGGTATAACGGTCGTGGAAATGCCTGTCCGTTTACCAACATAAGCTGCAGCAATCACATAGGGCTAAATAGACTATTGATCTAGTGTTACAATTGATCTTGTGGTTAATGAAGTATTTCTTCAAACCCACAGTGAAAGAATTACCTACCGGTATCTACACCATTTACAATACCCACAGCTTTTTTGTCTCACCATAAGATCTGTTCCTTTATTCCTCTGTAACAATTCTTTGAGGTTATTACCTCTTTTAAATATAAATAGAGGAGTTATTCTAGTCTCAGAATTGGTTATAAAATACCAATTCTTACAGATAATAGAACACAAGAGCCCAGAGTTGTTGTTATACGAAGAGATAAACCCAACATTGAAATTGAGGTTGTTAGACCTATTGGGGATTGAGTCAAGATTGTCTATGGTCGGGTTGAGCTCAGGCATACTAGTAGTTGGCATAGACCCAATGACAGTGCGTTTCGATGATACCTCATCTATTAGACCCCAAATAAGAGTGTCAGGATAACCACGATTCAAAAACATATCCTTGAGGAAAGAGCACTCTTTATCGAAAGCTTCGTCAGTGCTACACATTCGGGCAGCCCTAACTAGTTGCCCTTTAACAATAGAGCGCTTCTGCTTCCAGGGGTGGCAACTAGAAAAATGCAAAAACGAATTGCAATAGGTAGCCTTCCTGAAAACAGATGAGCTAAATCTATTGTTACTCACATCTTTGACTAGCTGGACATCCAAGTAGTCAATCTCAGAAGAAGAGAAATGATGTGTGAATTTTAAAAATTCCGTTGAGGCATTCATATGAGCAACAAGGGCTACCTATTGCAATTCGTTTTTGCATTTTTCTAGTTGCCACCCCTGGAAGCAGAAGCGCTCTATTGTTAAAGGGCAACTAGTTAGGGCTGCCCGAATGTGTAGCACTGACGAAGCTTTCGATAGAGTGCTCTTTCCTCAAGGATATGTTTTTGAATCGTGGTTACCCTGACACTCTTATTTGTGGTCTAATAGATGAGGTATTATTGAAACGCACCAACGGTACTTATTTCCCATTGCTCCTACACAAAGTGAAAACACCTCTTCTTGTAATTGGTTCTATGCCAGCTACTAGTATGCCTGAGCTCACTCAGGCCACAGACAATTTTGATTCAATCCCCAAAAGGTCTAATAATCGTAATTTCCCTGTTGGGTTTATTTCCTCGTATAACAACAACTCTGGGCTCTTGTGTTCTATTATTCGTAAGAATTGGTATTTTATAACCAATTCTGGGTTACACGAGAGACTAGGAATAACTCCTCTATTTATATTTAAAAGAGGTAATAACCTGAAAGAATTGTTACAGAGGAATAAAGGAACAGATCTTATGGTGAGACAAAAAGGTACGCATAGCTGTGGGTGTTGTAAATGGTGTAGATACCTTCGGGTAGGTAATTCTTTCACTGTGGGTTTGAAGAAATACTTCATTAACCACAAGATCAATTGTAACACTAGATCAATAGTCTATTTAACCCTATGTGATTGCTGCAGCGCTTTTTATGTTGGTAAAACGGACAGGTGTTTCCGCGACCGTATTTACCAACATATATATGCTATCAAGAATAAGAGGAGTGACAACGCCCTCTCGAAACATATTTTGAACAACAGCGGTCACAGTTTTCAATTTATGGGCATAGACATCATTAAGTGTGGCATCAGGGGGGGGCCCACAAACATTAATCTTAGAAACCCGCGAGTTGGAGTGGCAACTCCAACTAGATGCATTTTCTTACCCAGGGCTTAATGACAACTGTAACATTGCATGCATGTTGAAGTACAGAAGTTACCTTAGGTAAACAGACCGGTTTACTTGACTGTTCTTTGTTTTGCTGAAAATAATTATTGAGGCAGTCTAATAGGGTTGTAGTTTTTTTGCAAGTTGTAGTTGTTTAATAGAGCTTTAATATAACTTTTTTCATCATACACATACTTTTATTTTTATTATTACCTTTACTTTAAAGGTAGATTGTTTTTTATGCCATGAGGTAGTGATTGTTATAGTCATTACATACTCCTACATTTTTAAGGGGTTTGATACTGCCTATTTACCTGTACTTATATAGGCAGGGCTGTTGTGAAATTGTGTTTACGTATGCTTGCTTTGTCTTATTTTTATACAATTGATATTTTTCTATCATTTTAAATTTTGCATGTTTATCCAGGTCAAATGCACTTTGTGTGCATTTACAGGAAGTGACATCAACACCTGTCACTCGAGAAGGTTTTAAAAATCATCAGAAGGCTGTGTTTTATGTATGCTGATGAAGCTCCAGCTTTTGCAGGAGCGAAAACGCTTTTTTCTAAAACGTGAAATAAAGTCGTTACAGTTTTTAAACTCGTGGCTTATTGGAGCTCTGTTTCTATCTAGAAGACTGGCCCCTAACTGCTACCACTAGCCCTCAACTCTTAGAGGCACGGGATTATAAATATCAACCTGCACCCAAATAGGCATTACAGTAAATTTCGAAAAATTTACCTTGTTGCCCTGTCAATCTGTACATATATAGGAACAGAATTAAATACAAAGCAGATGTTTGCAAGGTTACCTCAGTAAAGAGTTTTCTCTGTTCGCCAACAAGTGTCATTTCTAATGCAGAGCAGAAAGGTCCAAGTCAGACATGTCCTGCAAAGTTCTAGGCTGCATGTTGGCTGCCATTCTTTTGTACCATTAGCGCATTACCACATGAGTCTTTCAGAGGCTTCTCTTCACGTAGTGGTCCTTCCAGGAACTACCCATGTGTCTCATGATCCTGATTACAGAAACATGCAAAAGACACCTCTCTTGGTGGATGGTCTCCCCACTGGTGACTCAGGGCAGACCTTTCATTCTACCCCCTCCAGTAGCCACAGTGACCACAGATGCCTCCCTGATACGGTGTGGGGGGGGGGGGCATTATCTAGGCAGAACAGTCCAAGGCATGTGGCAACTTCACGAGTACCATCTGCATATCAGTGTCCTAGAGATGAGAGCAGTGCTCCCAGTGTTGCAAGTTCTTAAAGACTCTCTTCCTTCCAGGACTGTTGCGATCCAAACAGACAACATGTCAGTTGTGTGGTACATCAACAAGCAGGGCGGGACCAGGTCCTACCCCTTGTGTTGAGAAGCCCTCGGGCTATGGCAATGGGCGATTTTCCTCCCAGCGTTTTCTGACAACAACGCACATCCCTGGGAAGTCCAATATAATAGCGGACAGGCTCGGCAGGGCTATCCTCATGCCTCACAAGTTGTCTCTGAATCAGGAAGTTGCGGACCGTATCTTCCGCAAATAGGGCCAGCCTTGCTGTGATCTATTTCCCACCCCCTTCAACAACAAATGCAGCAGCTACTTCTCCCTGCTTCCTCCTCCAGGTCAATCTCCCAAGGACGCTCTAGTCTACGATTGGCCTCAGGGACTCCTTTATGCATTTCCCCCTTATTCTAGAATTTTTAGCAGAGCTTTATCAGTATGGTGCGGCTGCTGCTACCATCCGGGTACAACTGGCAGCCATATCTAATTTTCATATTGGAATTCTTAATTCTAGCATTATGTCTCATAAGATCTGCAAAGCCTTCATGAGAGCAACATCTCTTAGACCCCCAGTGAGGGATCCACCTCCTCTTTGGGATTTCAATTTAGTCTTGACTTATTTGATTCTGCCTCCCTTTGAGCCAGCAGCTTCATGTCCCTTAAAATTTCTTTCTTGGAAAACACTTTTTCTGTTTGCTATTACCTCAGCTAGACTCGTTTCAGAACTCCAAGCACTCTGTGTTCGTCCTCCATATATGGTGTTTCACAAAGATAGAGTTTCTCTTAGAACCAACCCATCCTTCATACCTAAAGTCTGTTCAGAAAACAATTTAAATCAATCCATCGATCTCCCTGTCGTCTTTCCCAATTATAGCAACAAGGCAGAATACGGTCTTCACCAACTGGATGTGCACAGACAGTTAAGTTTTTACCTCCATAGGACCAAAGAGCTAAGTGTCAGACCAATTATTTCTCTCCTATGCTCACAATAAGCAAGGCCTTCCAGTTTCTAAGGTGACCTTATCTAAATGGTTATCTGACGACATTGCCTTGATCAGTTAAGGCATAAACATCTACCAGCAAAACCGAAAGGTCATTCTACTAGAGCATTAACCACGTCTGTAGCCTTTGTCTAAATTGCCCATAGACTCAATTTGTGCAGCTGCCACTTGGGCAAACCCTCATACCTTTATCTCTCATTACAAAGTGGATGTTGTCTCCCAGAGCAGGGCTTCCTTTGGTTCACTGTTCTGAAGAGTCTGTTCCAATGAGCCACCCGGGATTTTTAGGTGCTAGGGATGCTGTCCCAAACAGCAAGAATGAAGGCGAGATGGAGCAACTTAACATTAAGAAGTTATGTAGCTACCATAACATTCTGTGTTAGTTGTCCATCTCGCCTTCCTTCTTGCCCCCCCCCCCCCTTGAGGATTGAGAGGAGTTCACTATGGTTTCACTGGCTGATTTCCTTTTTCTTGGTTCACATGCCAGGTAATTTTTATGACCGTTTCCTCTGATCTGTTATTTTGGTAAATCAATTTTAGGTTACTGGTTACTTTATATGTCTAGTGTGTGCTATCACAAACGAGATCTGGGTAGCTGACGCTGGGCATTCTGGGATAAGGGTTAGCCTCAAGCCAGTAAATAGCTCTCGAGCTGTAGAAGTAGGCCGAGTCGGAGCCGAGGATCGGCTTCGAACCCAAACAGCAAGAAGGAAGGTGAGATGGACAACTAACATGGAACGTCATGGTAGGTACATAACTTTTTTTTTTTTTTCTAACAGCTGTCAGCTTGGCTGTTGTACAACAGTAAAATCGCTTATTAATTTGGCATCACTTACAACTTGCAGCTGTTTTGAAATAGGAATGCTGTTCTCAGTTATGCTAAACTGGTGTTACATATCCTGCTAATTATCTTATTAGTAATTGTGTACCTATTCATGATCATGAGTTTTTATTTTCAGTATGTACTTAAGTTACCAAATACCTTATAAGCAAGGAGGAGACACGGCCATGTATCCAGCAACTGGTACATTTTAACTGTACATGTACTGTGCACCTAAATGTTACCTCATATTAGTCTCCCATATTAACGTTCAGGTAACTCACTTGTACTCTTACCAGTAACGTTATGCAAATTCACAAATCCCAACAACATAGAGTAGTCCACATCAGTATAAGCAATACTTTTATTATTGGGCGGTCTATAACTAAATGCCATCATCTTTTGGCTGTTTGGTGCTGCGTATCCTTCATTCTGTAACCCTCTGTCCACTCAGGTAAAACATACTTGGCCTGTTGCAGTATGACATTAGTGCTCAAAAAGCGTTTACCCATATATATATCTCTTTCAGAATTTATTCCTAACCATCTTATGTTCTGCTACCCGATCAGTCACAAAAGTAATACCATAATTTAACAAGATCAGTACATTATGATCATATGGATCCTGCATGGTAGCATACCTACTTTAATTTTAGTGCACAGTCCCCTTTCTAACTAACTGCACATTGTAATTACACATTAAATTAGTCCATCATAATCATCATAACACCCATGATCTTGTACAGAGAAGCACACTTGAACTAGTGCAGTTTATCGACCAAAGTAACATTTCAAGGTGTGAAGTGTCATGATTTGTACAATTTCCAACATATTGTCACAAAACAGAGGTTTGAAAGTACATGATAATCTTCCTGTCCTCCTAAAACGTGGTTTGTCTAATCCAGTACAGGAAATGTTCATTTATATTGTACAGGAGAGAAGGCCAGCCTAGGCTGAATGCCCATAGACACAATGTTGCATTTAAAATGTCTGAAAAGCACATGGCAGCATATTTTTCACTGTCTGATCATTCTTCATCATATTTGATAGTTAAGGTTCTTCAGAGACCTTTCCATGCACCACTTTGGAAAGAACAATGGAGATTAAGTTCATTTGTTCCGTCTGACATTCGGTGGTTTGAACAAGGATGTTAGTTTTATGAGGTCATAGTACTTGAGAACTCTTCTCTCTGAGCAACTAACAGTGGGCACAAGAAAGGTGTACTGAAAAGAAATGGTCAAAATTACTGGGATCAGTGTTTTAGCATCTGTGCTTTATTCATGACGAGTAGTTTTCACATGAGGCAAATTTCTAATAAGACAGTAGCCATAAACTTGACATTCTGTAAGGCCTTAATGTTCAGACAATTTTAACAGTTTAACAAAAAATTGTCCAGTACTGCTGTTCTTCAGCAGTCTGTATCAGAACGCTAGACAAACATAAGAACTTGTCTTTTCACGTTTTTGTTTCTTCCTTTCAGTTAGCCAAACCATATCCTGTATAGCTTAACTGCACACAACATCCATACTTTCTAACCCTGTATCTATTTTGGTAGTCCGTCTTTCTCATAACCATACACTGGACATGATTGCTAATTCATATTTTTTGATAACCCGAACATCTCATTGCTTGTTTAGACAGAGCTAACAAATTACAACTTGTTTTTCTTCTCTGGATTTAACTTATCTCCATACCCATCTCTTGTATTATGATTTATTGTTTAATTAAATATTGGTCTCAAGTGTTTTCTGTGCTAAATGAAACGCTGGCTCCGATTATAACATACCAAAGTTTGATTTTGTAACATGGCATGACCTGACCTTCTACAGTTTCAGACTCTTGGACAGTGTCTGTCTCTGTATTGTAGTCTTTTGAGACATGAACAGTACATGTTACAGTTGCATTTTTCAGGGTTCTTTCTTTAGCCATTTGGAAATCAGCCATGCTTTTCTTTATAGGTTCAAGTGGATGTTTTAGTTACTGTACATAACATCAGTAACTTAATTCCCTTTGATGGGTTCATGTCAAGTTTGTAAGCTTGAGTAACTGTAAAACCTTTCTTTGTTGGTCCAGTAACGGGTATTGCTTCATGACTGTGTTCCAGTGTCTGTTTTATTTTAGTGGACTAATAATGGTATTCCTTTTAAATTTTTTTTCCCCTTTCACGACCATATATTAGATTATTTGGGCCGCCTAAGAAACCTCACAGTGATTAAGTCTGCAGTCTGTATGGATAAGGTCATAGTAGCCCGTAATGATGTACTTGATTTTTGACTTAATATAGCCTTGTGTTTAACTACAGACAGTTGTACATGTTCTAAAGTGATTAACATAACTATTGATATGGAGTCATCCTAGCTTTTTGTAGTTTGTTCACAATTAAATTGGATTCCAAGATCCTTCAGCTTTTAATTAGCAAGGCAAATGCCTAGCAAGCCATTAAAATTAACAATGTTTAGCCAGCCAACATTGCTCAGAGTCTGAGTGGGAGTCTTAACATTAACACTCTTAATATTACAGTCTAATCTTATTTTTCAAGCCTTTGAAAATAATTGCAAGCTGTAAAATGGCACAGTAATAAAATCAAAGATCCATGTATGTTTTTTATATATATATATATATATATATATATATATATATATATATATATATATATATATATATATGTATTGCATTAGACTAGTTAAAACTACCATTTGAACCTTTGATTACTGTTGTACTTCATACAATGGAGTAACAGTTTCTTTCAACCCTTGAATACTACAATAAGATTTAACAAATTATTGTAATTATATTTCAGCTTAGTTCCATTATTTGTCTTGCAGCTGGATGACTGATTAAGTCCTCCATTTCAGTTACTCTGCTCTTAAACATTTTACATTTGGTAGTTGGTCATGGCCAGTAAATGTAAATAAAGTGCACTATAAATATGCAACATTTTAAGTCGTATAAATCTCACAAATTTTTTACACAATTTAGAAACTTGTCCGTTAAGGTACATTCATGTGCATAACACCAAAGTTTATTTAAAAAAAAAAGCCCAATTCCACAAAATATTTGAGTTTTAAATTTAAAATGCTCAAAACATTCAAACCCATTGTAAGTTTTTCTGTAAGTATATTCACCTTTTGTTAAAGGTCATGTGTAATGGACTGTCCGACTTGACAAAATTTTCCTTCATAGGAGTAGGTCGCATACAGTGTAAAGGCCGCAAAATATTCCCACGTAAGAGCCCTCCGTGTAGCACTGATTGTGTAGTAGAAATTTCAATAACTTTTTATACACAGGGATTTTTTTTCTGGTGGTTTGTGTTCCATTATAAAAAAAAAAAAAAAAAAAGTCCCCCTCATTGCTTGCAGTTCCTTTTTGACTGATGACATGCCTGGCATGTGTTTAACACCTTTAATGAATTATCACTTATGACGTAGGCAAACTTGCATTTATATAAAAGTAATTAAACCATATTAACATATTCACATTTACAAATGTTATACATTGCATATATTAAGCATTCTATCATCTAGGCAACACTACACAAATTATTTAATTCCTTGACTTCTCTTAAACCTCATTCCTTCCCCAAAACATTTCCTGCATGTATTGTGACTTTCTCACTCATGCTTTTAGTTTATTTGGGTTTTAATGTGTTATTTGGGATATTTTGCAGTCACCCTAATGATAATGGACATCAGCTGGGTATAACCGCCTTGTGTTTCTTAAGCTTAGTCAAGCACTCTGCTTGTTGATGAGGTCATAAGGCCGAAATAAGCATATCCATCGCTAGTGGGGTTTGGCTTTATTGACCTGAAATTGTCCATTAAAACGACAAAACAAGTCATGGGCATTCAGAATCGCCAATTGGCTGAAACACCTGGCATTCATAAGGGTCATTTGCATATATCTCATGGGCCTCTGATTCAAGAGGTTTGACCGGTCACTCATTGGAAGTTTCATTTTGGCTGGAGTTTTCATTTGGTTTTTGCCGATTGTTTTTTCTGTGACTTTCTCACTCATGGTTTTAGTTCCTACAGTTTCCATTTTTTTCTGTGTAATTTATTCCTACCCTTTTATAAAGATATCACCTCCTGTTCTGCTATCTCAGTTAGTGTTGTTGGTCTTTCGGCTTTTCCCAGTTAGGGGTCACCACAGCGGAACTCTGGTCCACTAAGGATTGGCAGTAGATTTTAACGAACGCTGAGGTGCCAGCTCGATGTCCAACCTTCAACGAAGGCATGCCCATTTACGCATGTTTTACGAACGCCCATCTAACCACGGGGAGGACATGCAGAACTCCACACAGAAGGCACACCCCGCACTCCAGCAGAGAATAGAAGGGAGAACCTCTTGATGTGAGGCAGCAATGCTACTGCTGCACCACTGCGGATTCTAACTGTTACAATATTCACTTCAAATATAGTTGATCGTTTGATTTCCATTTTGTAGTAATTGCATTTTTGGCAGCCACTAGAATTCAACCAACAAGGCCTTACTAAATCTTGTCAATTCAGATCTTGAATCCCAGCTCAGAAAATCATTTCCTTAGATAAACTCATCTGCCAATGCCGTATTCCTGACAGAGAACTCTTTTTAGAGAATTTTTAAAGTCTTCTAACTCGTTATACTTCTAAAACATATGATGATAAGTTGTCTATCTCACCTTCGTTCTTGCTGGTT
The DNA here is from genome assembly GCF_019279795.1 of Protopterus annectens. Taxonomy (NCBI): domain Eukaryota; kingdom Metazoa; phylum Chordata; order Ceratodontiformes; family Protopteridae; genus Protopterus; species Protopterus annectens. The sequence continues at coordinate 377,255,547 of NC_056737.1, read as the reverse complement.
GGGATCGGAGCCGATCCTCGGCTCCAACTCGGCCATCTTCAATAGCTGTTTACTGGCTCGAGGCTACCCCCTATCCCATGATGTCTAGCGATAGCTACCCAGATCTCGTTTGCCTCTTCAGCTGTGAGGTGTAGTTTTTCTGGCTCAGGCTCGTATAAAGTTTTTTGTGTAACTTTCTTACTCTAGAATTCAACACTTAGTGTTTTATTATTAACGTTAGTCTTGTTTTGTGATAGTGTTTAGTTGTAGTATCCCTTTTTTTTTTTTTGTAGAACTCGTTTAACTTCTCCCCCACCCCTCCCCCCTACCTCTTCTTGTCAGGTTAGCCATTTAAGTTAGAGGCTTTCCTTCTACCTTTCTCTCATAGGCTAGCCGTTTAAGTTAGAGGCTTTCCTATTTTCAAAAAAAAAAAACCTTAAGCTATATTCCTATAGTAGAGTGTGTTTTTTGTGTAGACTGTATATTGCTTCTGGTAGTTGTTGTAATTGTTGTTTTCCTCCTTTAAGGCTGTCAAAGGAATCCAAGGTTTCTGGGTTCAAGAAGTGTGACTCATGCTGTCAGGAAATGTCTCTGACAGATGGGCACACTTCTTGCGTCTATTGTTTAGGCGCAGTGCACTTGCAGGACTCTTGTTCTGTATGCCATGCCTTTGGTCCAAGAGTCCTGCAGGAGCATAAGAATAAGCTTATTCTTGGGGGTCTTTTAAAACCCCAGGATTCACCGGCCAAGAGCGCTCAGCCTGTGAAATCCCCTAAACCCTAAAAGTTTGGAGCAGTCTTCGGTTCAGATTTTACCTTGCGCTTCGGTTCCGGCTGGCACCGACAAGACATTCTCCCCGTCTGCTCCATCAGAGACTTCGGAGCCATTGCGGAGCCACAAGAGGCTGAGGTCCCCTCAACTAGAATCGGTGCATTCGGCTCCTCTGTCTCCTTTACTTCAGAGCGAGCGTAGTCACCGATCCTCTCACTCCTCTCGATCCTCTAGGCTGTCGGATCACTATGTGGAGAGAGTGGTCAGTAGGTTGCTGAAGTCGCAGGCACTTGCCAAGATGTTGTCCAGCCCTCCTCAACGGGTGTCCACTTCTCTTGATGTTCCTCCAACTCCAATGAGTTTGGAGCCGGAGTTCGTTGGGGTTCGAGTAGTGGAATCATCTGCTCCGATAACTCTCTCTCCCCTCTGGTTCCGACGTTTGCTCCGATCCCTTCGGTGGTACTGTCCGTCGAGGGAGCTGGGGCTCCCTCGTCTGCTCCGAGGGGGCGAGTGACATCGGATCCTTGTCCGACCCCGCTCTCCCTCTCTGAGCTTCGGCATAGGTGAGCTCTGCTCCTACATCGGCCTCAAAGCAGTCTCCCTCGGTGCAGAGAAAGATTCCTATTCCCTCGGAACCGGAGTTTTCTCTGCATCGTGGCAGGGACGCCTTCGATGTCCGGAGGAGTGTGTTGGCTACCGAGTCAGCTCCACTATCAGCCCCACTGGCTCTGTCCCCTGTAGTGCCTGTGCCAACCTCTGCTCCTCCTCCAGGCCCCAAACGTTTGGAACTGATGCTCCAGGACACCCCATTGGGTGTTTCCTCTTCTTCCAGGGCCTCCCCTGATCATTCAGAGGAGCCCCCGCGTAAGAAGTGCAAGAGGAAGCACATTGACTCCCCCGAGTCTGTCACTTCTGATACAGACCTAGATGATTTGGAAGGGTCCCCGAGATCCCCCTCTGAAGATGTTTCCTTCTCAGACATCCTAGAAATGTTTAAGCAGAGGGGAAACTGGAATCCCCTAGCCCCTACTGAGGATGAGTCTGTATTTCTGGATGCTGTCGGTTCCCGACCTTCCACCTCCTGGGTTTCTACGCCTTTCGATCCACTTATGACGGTGGTGGCTCGAAAGGCTTGGTCAGCTCTGGATTCAGTGGAGCCAACTCCGAAGAGACCTGGTAAATTCATCACAGCACCCCAGGATAAGCAATTCCTTACCATAGGTTTTCCTGTTGATGCCATGGTGGTAGCAGCAGCCACCAAAAAAGAGTTAGCGGAGACCTCTTCATCTGTCCATCCTCCTAACAAGGAGTTTAGGATGATGGACAGATATGGGAAGCGAATGTTCGCTTCAGTGACCTTCTCTGAGGTCACTGAACTACTTATGTCATTTTACCCGGCTTCAGAGAGATCTCCTTAAAGAGCTTGGAGATACCCTTCAAGATCTGTCAGCTGAGGGAGCTCAAGCTAAAGTAGCTTCCCAGCTGGCGACGCTTAATTCTGTAGTTAACTCCTCCATGAGGCTCATTTTCCTATGCAGCCGATGGTGCGAGTAGAGCCGCAGGTGTGGGTGTGGCCCTTAGGAGGCATACATGGCTGCGGCTGTGTAACTTTGCGGAACCCTTTTGAGCGTCCCTCACCAACACCCCCTTTGGTGGGTCCTTTCTTTTTGGACCACAGGTGAAAGACACTTTGACTAGGTGTGAGCAAGAAGGCAAGACTCTGTCTGCCGTGGGAGTCCGTTTTTCCACTCCCTCTAGACCTTACCCCAAAGGTCAGAAGAGTGGCAAGATGTGGTTCTGAAAATCCCAGGGAGCCTTGCCTGACACATGTAGTGATTTTGCCTCCAGAGGCAGAGGAGGAAACAATAACAGATGCCGCCCTCGTGGCAGGAGGGGGTCTGCAGAACCAGGGCAACAGTGAATCTTTCTCTGAGCCCTTTCAGCATCCCTGAAGGGTTACCCGGCTGCTCACCTCTGCAGGCAGTCGGGGGAAGACTTTCACTGTACCCAAAAGCCTGGCTAAATTTAACACGACAGATGGGTACGGTCCATTATATCCGGAGGTTACAAAATTCCTTTCCATCAACCCCCCCCTTACCATCAAAGAAATCCCTTCCAGATGTTCCACCCAATCTGAAGGACCAAGCAGTAATAGAAGTTTCAAAACTGCTAGAAAAAAGTCATCCAGGAAGTCTCTGCAGACCAGCATGGATCCAGAACTTACTCGAGGTTCTTTTTGGTACCAAAAAAGACAGTGGACTGGAGACAGATTCTGGATCTCAGCAGACTAAACAGGTCTGTACAAAGAACTAAGTTTCGGTTGGTCACGCTACAGTCCATTCTACCCTTTCTGGGTCAGGACAGTTGGATGTGCTCGATAGATCTTCATCTTGATATGGTAGTACATGTCCTGAAGAGGCGCTCCAGGAGATTTCTTCGCTTCCGGCTGGGAGCCAGTCATTATCAGTTAAGAGCTCTACACTTTGGTCTCACCACAGCCCCCAGGGTGTTCACCATATGTATGGTAGTGGTCACGGCTCACCTGAGATGTTGAGTATTCTAGGTGTTCCCATATCTAGATGACTGGCTCCTCACTGCTACTACCAGACATCAGCTCCTACAAGCCAGCAACTACACAATCACAATCTGCTCTCAGCTAGGCATTACAATAAATTTAGAAAAATCTGCCTTGTTGCCCTGTCAATCTATCACTTACATAGGAGCAGACTTGGACACAAGGAACATGTTTGCAAGGCTACTGCTAGAAAGGGTGCCTACAATTCATCAGCAAGTACAGATTCTAATGCAGAGCAAAAGGATACAAGTCAGGTTCGTCCTTCAAACTCTGGGTTCCATGGCAGCAGCCATTCTTCTATTCCCACTGGCCCGCTTTCATATGAGGATCCTTCAGTGGCTTCTGTTCACACAGTGGTCTTTCCAAGAGCTGCCCATGTCTCACATGATCCTGATTACAGAAGCATGCAAAAGGCACCTTTCATGGTGGATGGTCTCCCCACTAGTGACTCGGGGCAGACCCTTCATTCAGCCCCCTCCGGTAGCTACAGTGACCACAGACACCTCCCTGATAGGGTGGGTGGGGGGCATTATCTGGGCAGGACAGTCCAAGGCACTTGGCAACCTCACGAGTACCATCTGCACATAAACGTCCTAGAAATGAGCCGTGCTCCTAGCATTGCAAGCCCTTCAGGACTCTGTTCCTTCCGGGACCATTGCATTTCAAAGAGACAATATGTCAGTGGTGTGGTACATCAACAGGCAGGGCAGAACCAGATCCTACCCCATGTCGAGAAGCACTCGGACTGTGGCAGTGGGCGATTACCTCCCAATGTTTTCCGATTATGACGCACATCCCTGGGAGGTCCAACGTCATAGCGACAGGCTCAGCAGAGCTGTCCTCATGCCTCACGAGTGGTGTCTGAATGAGGAAGTTGCGGATCTTATCTTCCGCAAATGGGGATAGCCTTGCTGCAATCGTTTTGCCAGCCCATTCAACAGCAAATGCAGCAACTACTTTTCCCTTCTTCCTCTTCCAGATCACACACCCAGAGACGCTCTAGTCCACGATTGGACTCGGGGGCTTCTTTATGCCTTTCCTCCATTTCCCCTGATACCATAACTCTCGTACAGAAAGCAATATCGTTGGGTTGCAAAATGATCCTCATTGCCCCCTACTGGCTTAGACAGATAAAGTTTCTGTTCCTGCACCATTACCTTCTCGATCAGCCCTGGACTCTGGACCCAATTCCAGATCTACTGATTCATCAATCAGGCGGGTTGCATCAATCCCTCCAAACTCTCCAGCTCACAGCTTGGTTGCTCCACTTCCAACCTTATCCAGGCTTCCCAGCATTTCCCTGGTTGTAAGTGAGATTGTCTCCTCTCACAAGTCCACAACCTGGAAAACTTATGCTAGTAAATTGAAACGTTTTTCTTGTTAGGCAGAGGCTAGGAATGTAGATCCCTTTTCAGCCCCAGTCCACGAAATTCTGAAATTCCTAGCACAACTTTTTCATTCCGGTCCGCTTCTGCTACGATCAGGGTTCAGTTAGCAGCCATTTCTAACTTTCATGTTGGGTTGTCAAATTCTAACATCGTCTCATAAGCTCTGTAAAGCTTTTTTGAGAGGGAAGACTCTCCTTAGGCCTCCAGTAAGAGGTCCCACTCCTCCTTGGGACCTTAATTTGGTCCTAACTTCCTTAATTCTGCCCCCTTTTGAACCATCCTGCTCCATTAAGTTTTTATCTTGGAAGACACTCTTTCTGGTAGCTGTTACTTCAGCAAGATGCGTCTCCGAACTTCAGGCGCTATGTGTTCGTCCTCCATACTTGGTTTTTCATAAGGACAGGGTTGCTCTGAGGACTAATCCTTTTCTTTCTAAAGTCTTCTCAGAAAATAATTTAAACCAATCTATAGACCTTCCTGTTTTTTTTCCCTAATCACACCAACAAGGCAGAGTACAAATTACACCAATTGGACGTTCATAGACAACTGCGTTTTTACCTGCACAGAACTAAGGAAATAAGGAAGTCGGACCAGCTATTCCTTTCTTATGCCTTAGGCAAACAAGGTCTCCCAGTTTCCAAGGTGACCTTATCTAGATGGTTGTCTCACATTATTACTTTCATTTATCAGGTAAGGAACAAAGAGTTACCTATCGAACCGAAAGGTCATTCTACTAGGGCCTTGGCCACCTCTGTAGCCTTCCAGTCTAGGTTGCCCATGAATTCTATCTGTGCAACTGCTATGTGGGCAAATCCTCGTACCTTTATTTTTCATTACAAGCTGGATATGGTCTCCAGGAGCAGAGCTGACTTTGGTTCCACTGTTCTGAAGAGTCTATATCAATGAGCCACCCAGGATATTAGGTGCTAGGGATGCTGTCCCAACCAGCAAGGTGAGATAGGTACATAACTTCTTTATGTTAAGTTGTCTATCATAACGTTCCATGTTATTTGTCTTCATCTCTCCTTCTTTCTTGCATCCCACCCTCTGTCCCCCTGTCCTATTGGACTGAGTGGAGTTTTTATTTCACTGGCTGGGTGTTCTCTGGCTTGTTTCCTCTACTGACTTAGAGAATATGGCCAGTATAGTCAACCTGTTTGTTTTGGACTGTTTTTTTCTCTTGCTATGTCTGGAGTTAGCTACCCAGATCTCATTTGAAATAGCTATCGCTAGGCATCATGGGATAAGGGGTAGCCTCGAGCCAGTAAACAGTTCTCGAGCTATTGAAGATGGCCGACTCGGAGCCGAGGATCAGCTCCGATCCCAACCAGCAAGAAAGAAGGCGAGATTAAGACAACTAACATGGAACGTTATGGTAGGTACACAACTTCTTTTTCCCAATAACCTGTTTCTCCCCATCATACCTCTCCAACATTTACTATCTACCTGAGGAAAAATTTGGAGTCTGCTTGGGTTATAAAGTATCAATGCAAACACTTCCAGGCAAAAATCCTATTTTTTCTAGATTTTTTTTCATATTTGGAAGATGTTCATCGTGTTACCCTGCTGCAGTCATCACACTTGGGTTATCCTGTCGTTAGGCGGTCCCGCAGTCGGCCGGAATTCCAAAGTCTTGGTCCGGCGTCTGTTGCTGTCGCCTCTTCCCTGATGTCAGTGCGCCAGGGGTATATATAGTGCAACCAACGCCATTTTCTTCAGTCTTTCTTGCCGTGCGGTGCCCGAAGCAGAAGCAGTTCGCAAGTGCCGGTCGGCCGACTCCTGAGATTTTCGAATTTCAGATCGAAGTCTTCTATAAATCTAAGTACCCCGTTGGGGAAACTTTTCTTAACTCAGACCGATGTCAGAAAAAGTTAACAATTGTATTTCTTGTGGGAAGCAAATACCTCATAAGGATTTTCATTATTATTGTATACCTTGCCTAGGCCCAGACCACGACATCACTTCTTGTCGGTTTTGTGCTAGGTTTAATAAGCGTACTATTAAAAGACGCTTTGATTTCGCACAACACTACTTCGGTAGGAAATTTAACTACACCATGCCGTCGGAGCAACCGACTACCGGCGTGCACAAAAAACGCAAAGATAAGGACAGACAGCCCCAGGCCTAAGCCAGATTCCGAGGTCCCGGCTGATCCGGTCTCTGGTTCTCCGGTCCTCAGTGAGGCTCCGACGCAGCCCCTGACTACCACAGATCTGGAACCCGAGACTGCTACAGTATTTTTCACGGAATGCACCAGGCCGACGCAGCCATTTAGTTTAGGCCGTTCCGACGACATTGCTACAAAAGACGTCGGTGCTTCAGAACTGCCATCTGTTTCTGAAGGCGTTTTCAGACCGTCTCTCACCATTAAAACGTTTTCTAAATCGAAGACTCCTACTAAATCTAAAAGACCTGCTCTTCAGTCTCCTGTTCAAGGCCTCATGCCTAAGAAACAGATGCTGAAAATGGCTGAAGATTTAATTTCTTTAATCAGGGGTTACCAGCCCCCTCCTGACAAAAGGCCTAGACAAGAGGAAGATTATGCATCCTCTGAACAAGTGTCCATTTCTTCAGGCTCCTCTGAGGACCAAGATTACGCCTTCTCTCCTTATGAAGATTCTGATGCAGAGGACTCTATTCCCTCAGCTTCTCCTCCTGAAGACTACTCCTTTGGGGAAACTTTACAACACTATGAGGGAACATTTTCACTGGGAGGGTCATGACTACTCTGACTCTAAGAAAAGGCTGAGAGAGTTTCTTTTGCTCCTCCAACACAGACCACTTGCCATCCCTCCAGTTTTGGACATTGTGGATGTCTATTTAGAATCCAGTTTGAACCCTGATTCTCTTCCTCCTGCTCCAGCTAAGCCTGACAGATACTATAGAGTGCCTGATTCACACAAATTTCTTTACAAAAGCCCTGTAGCTGACCCAGAGTCCATCTCCCAGGGTCCCAAGGGGGCTAAGGCTTCTATGGCTAAAAACCCAGTACCTTCTGAGAGGGATTCTAGAGCACTAGACAGGTGGGGGAAAAAGGTTTACACCTCAGCCACACTAGCTATGAGGGCACTGAATTGTCAATTTCATATGCTTAAGTATCAGCAATTTCTAATCTCTCAGTTAAAGCAAAAAATTACCACTCTCCCTCAACAATCTGAATTAAAAGAAGTACAGGATCTGTTACACGCCACTGAACAGGTGGGCAAACATACCTTACAATGTGGGTTTGATTCTTTGGAGGCCTCCTGCAGAGCAGCTGTCACTGGGTCCATTATAAGTAGGCATGCTTGGTTAAAGGAACAAACTTTGCCTGATCATGTTAAAGCAAAACTACTAGATGCTCCCTTACAGCATGATGTTCTTTTTGGAGTTAGAGCAGAAGAAGTTTTAAAGAAAATGGAGGATAAGGCAAACTCTATGCAGACAGTCAGATTTTCTACAGGTACAACCCCCTCGTTTCAGCAGAAACTGGCCAACAAAAAATTGGTCCTTTCCAGCTACTGACAGACCACAGAGGGGTAAATACAGATGCCCAAGGGGCAGAGGACAACCACAAGCCCAGTACAAACCTTGCCAGTGGGGCACTACAACACAGAAGGGAGGGGAGAAGACAGGTCTCAATCCACCAGAAGACAAACTCTGACTTGCACCTCATCTGGCCAAGCAATACTCTCTTGGCAACCCTCTTGGGGGGAAAACTCACACTTTTTGCAGACAACTGGCACATTGTCACAAAGGACAAATGGGTCCTAGACAATTTTAAGAGAATACAGATTCCACTTTCACACCTTGCCAATGAAAAGAGGAATGCCAAACCTGCCACAAAATCAATGGGCAGAGGCGCAAAAGCAAATTACAGCTCTTATGGACATGAGAGCCATTCAACTGGTACCTACTTGAGAGCAAGGCCAAGGATTTTACTCAAGACTCTTTCTAGTGCCCAGGAAGGACAATGCCTGGCGACCAATACTGGACCTTTCAATTCTAAACACTTACAAGTACCCAAATTCAAGATGCTAACACTACAGCAGCTACTTCCCATGTTGGGCAAGGAAGCATGGCTAGTAACGTTGGACCTCAAGGAGGCATACCTGCATGTCCCTATCAGACAAAGTTGCAGAAGATACCTCCGTTTCATTGCAGGTTCAACCCATTACCAATTCTCTGCACTGCCCTTTGGCTTATCTACTGCGCTCCGAGTCTTCAAAAATGCCTGGCACCAGTAATTGCATACTGCAGACAGAGGAATTCAAATATATCCATACCTGGACGACTGCCTCATCCAAGCAGAAAGTAAAGACATTCTCTTACATCATCTGGCCTTTGTAAAGCATCTACTAAACTGCCTGGGGTACACAGTGAACGAAAAGAAGTCAAATCTAGTACCCTCACAAAAAATGACATTCCTGGGTGCCAGCTTGAATACAACGGCCCAGAAGGCTTACCTTACTCCAGACAAACAACTACAACTGACTCAATATTTCATGACAATGGCAACAAAGACCCAATGAACTGCAAGAAAAATTCTGCAGGCGTTGGGCTTCATGGCATCTTGCATACTAATACTATTTGCAAAGCTGCATATGAGGAAATTACAGTGGTACCTAAAAAGCGTATGGTCTCAACACAGCCACAGGTTTGACACAATGATATCTCTCATTCCCTGCCTACGACAGGAATTTCTATGGTGGTCACAGGCATGTCACCTCAACAAGGGTCAGCCTTTCACCTTGTCCCCAGCCAGGCAAACTATCGCAACAGATGCTTCAGACTACGCCTGGGAGGCACACATGGCAGGGCAATGCATTCAAGGCCTATGGAACGCAGATCAAAGAAATCTGCACATAAATCAAAAAGAGATGCTAGCTGTACAAAAGCTCTGACAGCCTTCAAGGATCTATTACATCCAGGACAACTTGCAAGAAGGACGGACAACACCACAGTAATGTGGTACATAAACGAACAAGGGGGTACACATTCCTACCCTCTATGCAGGCAAGCAATGATCTTATGTAACACAGCTCTGGCTTACCAAGTTCAGTTACAAGCTCAATTCCTGCCAGGACAGAAGAACACATTGGCAGACGACCTCAGCAGAAACATCAAGGATCCCCACGAGTGGAAACTAAATCCACAAAATATTTGCAATAATAACTCAAAAATGGGGCCTTCCAGACATAGACCTGTTTGCCACTCCTCAAAACTATCAGCTAACAAAATTTTGTACAAAGACATTTCACCAACAAGCTTGGAAAGTGGATGCACTCTCTTTCAGTTGGAAAAACCTAACAGTTTATGCCTTCCCTCCATTGCCTCTCCTCATAAAGGTTCTTCTGAAAGTCAAAAAGGAGAGACCACGACTGATTCTCATAGCCCCAGACTGGCCACGCCAGCACTGGTACCCGCTATTGAGAAATATGGCCCCCAGCCCTCCATGGATATTGCCTCAAATCCCCCATTTGCTCATGCAACAAAACAATCAGATTCTTCACAGCCAGCTCAAAACTTTAAATCTGGCTGCATGGCAAATGAACTAAACATCCAACTGGCTCCTCTTTCACAAGCAGTTCTGGATGTTGTTCTGGAAGCCAGGAGGCCAAGCACCAGGAAGGCTTATTCAGGCAAATGGAAAAGGTTTTGTGCCTGGAACCAAGCTAAAGGCCAAGACACAATTCAGCCTCACATGCCTCACATTCTACAGTATTTAGCTGAGATGTTGCACAAAGGACTTACTTTTTCCTCCATTAAAATCCATGCTTCAGCTATTTCATCTCACTACAACACGGATCCACCTTTATTTTCACATCCTCTTCTAAGGCAGTTCCTCAGAGGGGCAAAAAACATTAGACCACACAGGAGAGCTCCTACACCAACATGGGACCTCAATTTTGTTCTGGAAAAACTAATGCTACCTTCCTTTGAACCAGCTTTCTCTGCAGATCTTCAGTTCCTATCATGGAAGACTGCCCTGCTCCTAGCAATAACTTCAGCTAGGAAGAGTCTCAGAGCTACAGGCACTAATGGCTGTGGAACCTTTCCTAATTTTTCATCAAGACAGTTTCTCTACGAACTAATCCTTCCTTTATGCCTAAGGTGGTTTCCAGTGTGGCTTTAAATCAAACCATCCACTTACCACCTTCTTCCCCAATCCACAGAACAAAGGTGAGAGACTCCTGCGTTCCTTGGACATTCACAGGCAACTTCGTTACTATTTGGACAAAACTAAGGCTTTCTGAAAATCTGACCAGCTCTTTGTATCCTATGCTACAGTTTCTCAAGGGGAGGCTATATCAAAGCAAATCATATCTAAATGGATAGGTCATTGCATACGTTTCTGCTAATACCCATCATGGGAAACCAGTTATTGCTACCATTAGGCCCCACTCTACCAGGGCAACAGCTACCTCTACAGCCTTCCTCAGGGGGGTTCCAACCAAGGACATTTTAGAAGCTGCAACTTGGAGTTCAGTACACACCTTTACCAAACACTATCACTTACCTCTTTAAGACCAGGGCGGGCTACGCCACTGCAGTTCTGCAGGGCCTTATAGCCTCCACTAACTCTCTATGATACCTCCACCCTACCTTAGCTTTGGGATTCAACCCAAGTGTGATGACTGCAGCAGGGTAACACGATGAACATAGTACAGGTTTGTACCTACCATAAATGTAGATGTTCGAGTGTTCACCCTGCTGCAGTCCAGGTTACCCTCCCTCCATCCCCTCTGATCTACTGACTAAATCTCTTCTATACCTTTACTGATGTATTTGCTTATAGCTGAAGGGATTTTGTGTTTGTGCAGAGGTTACTCCATTTGGTACTCATTTCTGGCCACCTTTTCAGGGGGCACCTGACATCTGGGGCAAGAAAAACTGAAGAAAATGGCGTCGGTTGCACTATATATACCCCTGGCGCACTGACGTCGGGGAAGAGGCGATAGCAACCAACACCGGACCAAGACTTTGGAATTCCGGCCGACTGCGGGACCGCCTGACGACAGGATAACCCAAGTGTGATGACTGCAGCTAGGTGAACACCCGAACATCTACATTTATGGTAGGTACAAAACTGTACTTTCTTTGTATGTCCTCCCATTGTGTTTTTTTTTTTTTTTTTGTGAATTGCATAAGTAGCCTCTCTCCCCAATCTTTTCTGACTTCTTATTGATTTCTGTAGCTATTCTGCAATATTTTATATGCCAAAGTAATTTATCCCTTTTCATTGGCAGCTGTTTTTTCTGGATTCAGTTGAAAACTCTACCAGTGCAGGTTGTTCATTTTAAGATTTCCCTATCCCTTTCTCTTTGTTTATACTCTGATAGGGAAGGCTGTCACTTGCCTGCATTTCAGATGTCTTCTTAGCCTCTTCCCATTCTATTACCTTTCCTACTTTAATTTGTTCCCAATATCTTGTTTCCTTTGCCAGCTTCCTCCTGTAAATTCCTGCCCTTTCTTCTCTATTCTCTGTACCTCTAATTGTAGTCACCCTATTGGCTGCATCTCATTTCTCCTTTCCTGTGTTGGCTAAGTTCTTGGTATACTTTCTGCTTCTTTATGAATTAATAGTTTGTATGACTGTTCTCTTTAAGGATCTGCATCCAAAATCCCATTATTTACTTAATCTCCCTACTGTATCATCTTCCTTTCCACTTTGAATTGTAGCTTTCTGCTTGTGTTTTGTACAAGAGCCTTAACTGTACACCTCTAAAATATCCCTGAAAATTAAGTTATCCTAAACCTTCTTGTTCTTTTGGGAGGACCAGTTTATCTCATTTGAGTCTTGCCCTTTTTTCTTTCCAAATAAAATCTTTCAAATCTTTATTATAATTATTGTCTACAACTTCTCCTCTGGTTGAAAAGAAAAAAGAGAAATGTTTGACTGGTTTGTAAAACTAAGAAGAATAAAAACATTTTTACTGCTTATGTCTTGCTGTCCATATCCATAGGCAAGAGCCTCCAGTTTCATAGTTTTTGCATTCTCCTTTTAGTCTCTTCCCACATATCCTTAGCACCATAACAAAATCCTTTTTTAATCCATACTCCAAAACACTTAATTTTATCATGTCCCCATAAACGTATTTATTGATGGACCAGTTCTTGTGTGGGCACATAGTTTATAGCAACAGCCTTAGTTTTATCTTAATTTTATATTCTGAAAAGTCCCAGAAATCTCTCAGAATATTCCACAACACTGAGAGATATCCTTCATTTGTTCATCAGGTACAAAATATCACCTGCAAATAAAGCTAACTTTACTTTAACACCATACCAATCATATCCTTGAATTTGAGTCTCTTATTTTCTTTGCCAGTGATTCTAAGTGTAATGCAAATAACAAAGGAAAGTAGGTCACACCTGCCTTGTTCCTCTTTTCATACATGTCTTATCAGAGGGGAACCCTCCCGCTTTGTTTGCCTCTGATCCCTTTTATATATCCTTCTAATTCATTTTATTGTATCAGGAAATGCAAATGCTTCCATTGCCCTACTCATAAAATCCCAGCTTAATCTGTCAAATGCTTTCTGTGCATCAAGACCCATGAATAGCATCATTTTCTTCTCACTTTCTGCCTCCCTTTGGATTATAAGTATCCTGTTGATGTTAAACATTTGCCTCCCTTCTACAAAACCACAGTGTCCATATTTATCAAGTTTGGCATCACCTTTGCCATTCTTTTAGCCATTCTCTACATGCAAACACTTTTTATAATCCATGGTTTAGAATTGAAATGGGCCTATATGAAGCTGGATCAGATTGGTCTTTACTGGCTTTTAAGTATATCCACCACAGCTTTTTCTAGGATGTTGGTGCCTCCCCTCCTTTTAAAATCTAGTTCTTTATTACTTTCTTCTCTCCTAAATTTCAACTGAATACCACCTGTTCCTGGAGACTTTCCTGTAGATTTTGGTACACATCACCATTTTATCTCTGATTCTTATATCTTAACTGTTAATTTGTTGAGCCTCATCTGCTTCTAGCATTGTCATATTTAAGTCTTCCATAACTATTGCCATTTGTGCTTTTTCTTAATTTCCCTACCACTATATTTTATGCAGATTTTCATAATGTTTCCAAAATGTCTCTAATACTTCTGCAGGATCTCTGGTTATTTTTCTTTTTGAAGGCTCCCAAAGTTTGGCAACAACCCTTTCTACTTCCTGTTGCCTAAGTTGTGCCAGAAGATTTTGTGCTCTGGAGTTGCAAAAAACACTTGTTTAACTGCAGTCTTTCTAAACTCCTGCATTCTTCTCCAGGTGCTCCCTTATTTTCTGCTTGGCATTCTTCAATTGTCTTTTGCTCTCTGATTCTTTATTTTGTAATACTTTAAGATTTATCATCCCTTCTAAATAATTTGTATTACTTAACCTTAACTAGAGCCTTTTCTTTTATTTCTACAATATTTTTAAGCTCCAATTTCATTTTATCCCACTTGCTATTTTTATCTTTTGGAGTACTTTCAATCTTCTCTAATAACTCCTGAAGAATTCCTATTACTCATTCCTAAAATTCCTCTCTCTAACTGGTAGGTGGGAAGTGTCATTGCCTCATCTTTACTTCATTATCCTGCATTTTTATCTCTTAGTTATTGGCATATGATCTCATAGTTATTGGATATGTGGCAACATTCTCAGTTTAATGGAAATGTTTCAGTGAAATATAATTTCTGTCAAGTCATTCCCAGTTGTACCTTGGGGAATAATATATAAATTCTCGAGTTCCTGCTACTGATTTCACTACTTGCATACAAAATATTTTTATAAATTTCTTCAGAACTCTACCTTCTTGGCCTCCCAGATACATCCTCATTGTTGCAAATCAAATTGCAATCCTTACCTGTCCGTAATAATTCCTGCCGAAAGCGGATTATTTCTCCAAAAGAAATTTAAGTCCCGAAACATCAGTTTTAGGTGGAATATAAATATGTGCTATTGTAATCCTCATCCCTTGCTAGTAGACCCTTACTACTACAGATCTACCATTATTTTTCCCCTCTTCTATCACTACTGAAGCTTCTCTTAACAGTTAACATAAATACTACTATTTTCATTTTTCCCTGATATTCTGCCGAATATTAATTCTGAAATCTTTTTTTCAAATTTACACGCTTTCCAGATTTTATCTCCTCTAGCATTGTTGTTTGCACTCTGCATTTAATGTAATCAAGTATTCTTTCCTTTTTGCCTGTACCTATGAAATCAATTTTGTTTCAAGATAGTATGGAGTGTATTGCCTTTATGGTAAGAAGTCATTATTCCTACCTGTTGTATATGGCAGCTTTTTTAAATGTCTAATTCCAGCTTTTGTGATGCATGCACCCATTAACATTTGGCAGGTTAATCCTTTTACGCAGTTCAACACGAGAACCTGTCACATTTTTACAAGACTTTTTGTTGTAATAAAACCCTCAAAAACACATCCCATAACTTATTTTCTTAATACAAATATAACTGTGTCCATTTTAAAATAATGTTTAATCTCTTAATGGGCGTATTTGTGCCAAATAGCTGCTAACACAGGCCCTAGATGTCCTTCAAGGATGCATCTGCAGTCATAACATATGGGTTGTCCTGCCTCAGGCAGCACTGCTGTGCTTCTATTTTTAGTCCCCCTTCCCCCTCAGATATGAAAAATACTTGCATACTTTCCGAAATCATTAACTTGTAGCTTTGAAGAAACATTTGCTTTCTCATTTTTATTGCCCTATTATCAGCTTGCCTCCACAGAAAAGTAAAAGAAAAAATGTATTCCTCTGTTGCAGCCTGAAAGACAAGCTGAAGCATTAACTTTTCATTATATCCGGGGTTCACATACATACATGTTTTCCCCTAAAATGTATTGGATTAAGCAAGGGTCTTAATCCAGACATTCACCTATGCAAAACTAATTAATACATGTAGAGCCGATATGCTTTCTCTTAAAGTATGTTGTGTACTTTTGCACGCCAGTGTCCCGCCTGTGCAATTCAAGATTACAGCCTGTTAACTTGAGCATGCATTTCTCTAGCTTTTCTTCTCTTTATTTACTGTAATGCCTGCCTACATTTCTTGATAAAAAAAAGAAAAACTGCATTTGTTTACTTTAAGAACAAAATATTTTACTGCAAATATACCATATATATTGTGAAAAAGGTTCATAGTACTGTTAAAATAAATTGTTTCTTTGTTACCTTTTTCCTTCCTACTCCTTCCCTCCCGTCAGAGTCCTTCCAAACATTTCTCATGGACTGAGACAGATGCCTTTCATTTCTTCAGACGCTCAAATTCAACAAAAGTCTACTCACTTATTCTTATACAGTCATATTTCACAAATGTGATTGATCCTTAGCAATCACACATTCATTCACTAATTTCTGTGTTGCTGGCTGCCTTCCTGTTCATCTCCATCTCCCACTTCAGATTTTGGTTAATTTCCAAGGTACTTGAGTCTTCTTTTCAACTCCTGTGCTTTTCTCTGTCTCTCAAGCATTTTCCTTTGAAACAATAGAAAAGATTTCACTGGCAGTATGTCTGCTTTATTATCAGAAGAGTGAGAAGCATAGCCCCCTTCTGCTTTGATGGCTCTTTATTTATTTGGACAGACTTTTGCATTTTTTCCTCTTTAGCCAGTCCTGCATCAAAAAATAACTTTGATCCTCCTCGAAAATTATTTTGAAGACCGCTTGAATCTCACACCGGTGTCTCTCAACATTCCCTGATTTACTAGAAATCTGTTTCTCATTTGCCTGGTGTACAAATCATTTTCCACAAACATATTGTCTCTAACTTTTAATACTTTTCCCTCTTTGCTACAGTTTCGTCAGGATTAACTTTCTTCTAGTAGGTTTTGTTTTTTACAGGTTAAAGGTCTTTGTTGTTTACTAATGGACATATTTGGAGCATACACACAGTGCGTGCTTTCAGTTATCAGTTCCAGCTGTGGAATACCAGTCGTGTTGCCTGTTTTTGCCTTCATAAAATTAATGCAGTCTGTTTTTTCCAGTTTCTCAGGTACAGCAGAAAATCTTAAATAGTATCATTTTTTTTTAATGTCTATTCTTGATCAGTCTCTCTCTTGATCTCGGAATTTTTTTGTTTTTGTGGTTTTATCAGCTTATCTGAATATCTGTTTTAAGTTTCTTCCATTTCTCCAGCCTATTATTTAAAATGATCTACTCCTTTAGTGATTGGTTAATTAGCTCTGAGCATATTTTACATACTGTTTTTCCTCTAGATTATTGATAGCAGTGTCTTGCACCAGAGCTAAAGCTTGAATTGCTTTTTGCTGTACATTTGCAGTATTCATCCATGTCAGTGTTTTCTCTTCACATTTTCTAGTTGATTTTCTTTTAGGTTTAGTTTCTTCTTTGCAGACAGGCAGTGCATTTTCTAGCCTTAGAAGTGTAAATTTTACTCAATTGGGCAATCAATCTGGCTGCAGTTTCTCACTTTGTTTTCACATTGGGAGAGCTGAAGTTGAGCTTTTGTGTGCAGCCATCTTGGAAGTCCATCATGCCTTGCATGTTAGAAAGTTGTGGTGCAGATGTCTGTACTTGATCCAAATCTGCATGCAAACACCTGAAATCTGCATGCAAACACCTGAAAAGAATTAATGCATGTTTGAATGTTTTATGTTAATATTAAATATTAATCTGGGTGCTCTAACATTGACTGTTTTTAGTCCTTGGAATATTTATTTGATATTTGTTCACCGGGATAGTCCATCTGAGCAAAAGCCCTTTTTTCAGTGGCAGCCCAGGGAGAAAAACTCCATAGTACAAGCTAGAAAATTTACAAAATTGAAGATTAATACAGTGAAACATTTACAACAAAACAGTTAAGCAAATGTAGATAAAGCTCCACTGTATAATATCGAAGAGGTATTGTACCATTGAAGAAAAAACATAGCAAAGAAATATACAATAAAACATTTGAATGAATTTGCATAACCCATTGGGTTATCTTCAGAGGGTAATTGTACAATGCAGAGCAGTGAAGTAAGTTATGGTAGTAGGGAAGGGAGGAATAGAGAGGATAGTGATGGAGAAAGGGGTGGGTTCATGTGGGATGATTACAGAGGCAATTCCATGTGCTAGTAAGTTACCTTTTTGAGAGTTTTCTTGAATTCATGGATGTAGGAAATGTTTCTAAGGTTCATGGGGAACTTGTTCCATGCAACAGTAGGGAAGTAGCTGTAGAGATTCTGCCCAATAGATTTTTTAGGTTTCTGAATTTGTAAGAGACCTTTGTCAGAGCTTCTGAGGGATCGAGGCGGCTTATAGAGGGAGATAAGTGAGGAAATGCTAGGGCAAGAGGAGAGCTCATTCAGAATAGTATGGATAATGAGAAGATGGGTAAGAGTTGGTTAGGGAACTCTAGCCATCTGAGTGTTTGGAGAGCATGACAGTGTTGTGATCTTGAGGGCAGATTGGCTGCAAATCTAGCAACTTTGTTGTAGGTGGTTTCAGGTTTGGAAAGTAGTGAAGACTGTAAGTTGGTTAAGATTTGAGAGCTGTAAAAGAGGTTGTGGAGAAGGTAAGCTTGAGCTAGTGAGATCCTACGTGTGAGGAACCTTTTGTTTCTATAAAGCAAACCAAGCTTTTGGTGTGTTTTCTTGATGAAGTTAAATACATGAAGGTCAAATTTTAGTTGATCGTCCACTATTACTCCAAGCAGTTTAGTGTGCGATTCAGCTATGATGATAGTGTTGTTGAAGGAAGAGATGGTGAATGAGGATTTGAGATGGTAAAGAGATTTTGGGAGGAAGAGAAATTGTCTTTTTAGGGTTTAGTACAAGTTAGTAAAGTCATGTTTCAATGTGGTTGAAAGATGTTTGTGCCAGGGTTAGTAGGTCAGCAATAGAAATGATGGTTGAGTCATCTGCATACTGTATGAGGGAAGACTGAGGATAGGATGTGTGAAGTTTGTTAGTAAAAATATACTTTCTCCATTTTTTTTCTTTAATAGCACTTGCCTTTCTATCAACAGATTTCTTAAAGATGAATTGGAATGTAGGTGCTGAGTTTTGTTTTACCATGTTACTCATAATCTTTAACAAAACATGTAGTGGCTAACTTCTATTTTTCCAGACGAGTTAAAAAAATCTGGTGGGACCATGAACAGGTAGAAGTGTAAATTGCAGTAAGTCACAAATACTTATTTGTTGTACAAGTTAAAATCAAAGATTACTTCTAAACTGCCTATATTTCATTGTCTGTAAGTGTAGATACCTCATCCTCTGCGTGCGAGAGAGACTGCAGACCTTGTTATCAATCTTAGTAAATCTTTTCCAGCAATTTTGCATGTTTAAAATCTAGTAGGATTTCTAGACTTGCACTAAGAAGGTAGCAAAAGTTTATGCTAATATTCTGCTTTCATCATTTGTCTAGCTATATGGTTAATGCTTTTCAAGTCTGGATTTAGCTGTTGGAGAAAGTACATGATAGACTGACACTTGTTCACAAACAAGTACAATTCTTAACACTAAACTGCCATATTCAAATATTCAGCATTTTATTGCTAACTGTTGAGGGCAAATGGTATTGCCAGTGAATATCTGAAAATGTTTGACATCACGTATTCAAAATCTGTGCAAGTACATCATTGTTTTTGTCTTTAACAGTTCCTAAACAATGTCAGCCTAAAAAGTTTTGTGTTTAACAATCAAAATCTTGGCAAACACATGAGCTTCCCCAGATTCTAATGGCTGTCCATTCAATCATAAATTGTATTTTCACAACATTAATACATTGTCAGGGTTATTCTGGCTGCTAATAGCATTGTTTATTCACTAACGGGTAAGGAAAACAATAGTATATTACTTTGTCCGCTTAATTTTTTTTAGTCAAAACCTTGTCGTGGAAACTAGCTCTTTCTGGCCACTGGAAAATGGTTTGTGGGCTTGCAATGAGTCTAAAAACACTGCTAAGGATATAAAAAAATTAGCAGCAGTAAAATGGGACCATAAAAATTAAATGGATAAATGGTCTATGGAATGCCAAAGTCTACCACACAAAAATAGTTAATTTAAAAGGTAAATCCTGTTGGAGCCCACGAGTAAAATTTGAAAAGATGATCGTTCCCATCATCACAAGTTAGTTCAAAAAGGTTTATATTTAAGGCACTACAGAACCAAGACAATGTAGGACTGTTTTTGCCTTGCCACAAGTATCCAAACATACTTTGAAGAGTATGTATGACTGTGCAGATACTGTGTGGGTCCTTAGTTACTGCTGCAGAATTAAAGATGTGCTTGGGTACGTAATCAAAAGTTTGCTAATGATGTAAAGTCTGAAATGTTTAGATTCTGTTTAGACCGGGAGGCATTGTTTGATTCTTTTGCTAGCCAATTTCGCAATTTGATGAGAGGGAAAAATGATTTTCACGTTCACTTGTACAAACCTTTTAGGTCTTTCTGTTTCACTAAAAAGCCGAAAAAGCAAAACTAGTCATTCTAGCAAACAAGGCACTAAAAAGGGATGGCAGTTTGTGTGTGTGTGGGGGGTGTGGGTTGATAAAACAGGGGAACTTTCAGAAATAGTGACACTGCCCGCATTCCCTCCCCGAAACCCCTCTGGCAATATCTCCGCAAATCTATCCCAGAGAAGGTAATTCAGTAAATGCTCCCCATTATTTATTTCCCTTTCCCCTTGTTTCTACTAACATTCAATTTGCATTTGCCATATGTTTTAAGTCCTCATGGAACCGAGTTATTACTGCAGCCCCAAAAAATGTGCCCAGTTGTTGACATCCTCATTAGAACTCCTCCATCAAAATGGGCTGACTTCCCTAAACATCCATTGTAGTCTATCGTGTGTGTAAAATTTCCATCCAAATGTTTGGGATTTTCTGGCTTTTGTCACTTTCTTGGGAAACATGTATACATTCCCAGTGTTCTGTCATATTTAACAGTTCTCCCCATTTAGTAATTGGGAGTATTCTAGTCTGCTCCATTCCAGTATCTTTTGGTCCTTTATGTTCTGTTTACCTTTTTTATCCTTAGACTAGATCCAGATCTTGCCTTCTGTATTACTTTTACCAGTTGAGGCCCTTGTGTATTCCCAGCTGAAGTTTCTTCAAACTTTTCTAAAATATTTAATGTGCCCGAATATGTTAAACACTTGTTCCTCTTCGTTATATTCTTCAGATTTCCTTCCTTGTCATTCTTTTGTCTCCTTCCTGAGCTGTTCCTAGTAACGCATCTTATTTCTGCTCGCCTAGTTTCTTGTGACAAATTTTATTTATTTATTTTTAATTTTTATTTTTCATTTGTTAACCAGGGGTGTCTGAGCCGAAAAGGCCCTCTTTCAGCAGAGGCCCGGAGAGAAAAGCTCCACAAAGAAAAATTACAGAAACATTTAGTTATTTAGACATGATCAGTATACACACAAATTACAGGAGCTGTGTTTTTACAGTGGTATGCGGCACATAAACAGTTACAGTGGAGACAAAAAAATATTAATTTTAAAAATAAAGGTAATTAATAGATTTGTGGTGTACAGCTGAAATTTGGAACATAGGTAGAATACATACATAGTACACAGGTACAGTACATACATTGTAGATTAACCAGTGTTTGTGAGTAAGATTGAAAACTTATCAAGTGCTCTAGATTTTGTATGTATGTGTTATCCGCTTTCACTAGCGTGGGGAGCAATCGTGGCACTGCCAGCTTTCCTTGATGTTGCCTGATGAGGTCTTTAAAGGAGGCTTTGGATGATGTGTTTTGAATGCTTGTAGGGACAGAGTTCCATTTTTTAGCCACTGAACTACTATACAGTGCATCTCCAAAGCTATTGTAGCTGTTGGTGACTTCTAGTAGTAGTTTGCTTGATGATCTAAGAGGCCTTTTGGCTGAGTGATGTTGTACTAGGTTTTTGAGGGCAGGACACTTATTGGGGAGGTAATAGAATGACAGAGGCAGAGCTGATTGTAGGTTAGGAGGTTGGGCAGTTCAAGCCAGTGGAGCTGTTTCAAAGCAGTACAGTGATGAGTTCTGTATGAGAAATTTGCAGCAAAGTGGGCAGTTCTGTTATAGCAGGCTTCCGTTTTGTTTAGTTCAGTTTTGTTGAGATTAGTCAGAATGGGAGATGCATAGAGTAGGGTGGATAGAAGTTGGGAGCGAACAATGGCTGATCTTGTGTTGGTAAGAAATGGTTTGATATGGTAGAGTGACCCCAGTTTGGCATGTACTTTTTTAATAGTTAAGTTAAGATGACCATCAAATTTTAGGTGGGAGTCTATGGTTATTCCCAATAGCTTAGCCTGTGCCACTGGAACAATTGGAGTAGCATTAGTGGAGTAGATGGTGAATTTGACTGTTAGTGTTTTTGTTAGAACTGGTTATAATCATAAGCTGAGTTTTCTTTGGATTGAGGATAAGTTGGGCTTTGGTAAGGTAGTTTGCAACGTCAGAGAATGCTTGTTGAGTTGTTTGCAGGAGGGTGGGAATGTTTTGTGCAGCACAGATTAAGGTAGTGTCATCTGCATACTGAATTATAGATGCATGCTGTGTGGAGGTATGGAGGTAATTTGTGAAGACTGTGAGTAGTAGTGGTCCTAAGATAGAACCCTAAGGGACTCCTATAGTTATGGGCAGCAGAGGAGAGAGAGAATTTTCCCATTTCACAGCTTGGTACCTGTCAGTTAAGTAGATTTGGAACCAGGTAAGAGTGGAATTTGATAGATGATATTGGTTTAGTTTGTTTAGCAGGATTTGGTGTGAGAGACTGTGTCAAATGCTTTGGACATGTCCAAAAAAGAGTTGACACTTGTAGGCCTTCATTTTTGAGACTGTTTACTGTCTGTGAAGCAAAGGAGGGCTGTAGTGGTACTATGGGCAGTCTGAAACCATGCTGAGTAGGTGACAGGATGTTGCTGTCTAGGAGTTAGTTTAGCATCTGGGTATGGATGCATTTTTCTAGGATTTTGGCCAGGGCGGAGAGTAAAGCAATGGGTCTATAGTTATTAAGTTCAGTGGAGGTCCCGCCTTTATGTATGGGTGTAACATAGGTTATTTTCCAGAGTTTGGGCACATCGTTTTCAACAATTAATCTGTTTATGAGAGTGGAGACTGGGATAGCAATAGCATCTGCTACGAGTTTCAAGAAATAGCTTGGGAGTAGGTTGGCTGCTGTTGATGAGGTTTTTAGTTTGGAGAGCATGCTTTTGATTGAAGTGGTGGAAACTGTTTTGAGGGTAAAGCTTGTATTAGTGTTATTTGTGTTGGGGGGATAGTGAGGAAAGAACTGTCCTGTGATACTAAGGATAGAATTGAGTTCACAAAGTGGGAGTTGAACTGTGTTTCGCTGGGAACTTTAGTGTCAGGGGTGGTTGGTTTGGGGGTAGCCTTTTGGGTGGTTTTAGTAGCTGGTTTACATTTTTCCAAAATTTTTGCGGGTTGTGTTGGTATTTAGTTTGTAATGTTGTGTAGTAGGATTTTTTGTCCAGCCTAATGCATATTTTGCACGGTTGTGCAGTTCATGGTACTTAGTTAAGCTTTGTGTTTTTGTTTTTTGATAGTAAAGCCAGGCAGTGCCTCTGGACTTGAGGATTTGTTTGGCTTTTTTACTGAGCCAGGGGTTTGTAGAGGTTCTAACCTTGATTTTGCGCAATGGAGCGACAGTGTCTACGTGTTGTAGAAATGTTTTGTTGAAATATGCTACAGCCTGGTCAAGTGGGAGGATTTTTAGGGGGGGGTCCAGTCACAGAGTTAAGTGTTGAGGACCTCAGGAGAGAATTCTTTTTGTGTTTCTAGTAGATATATAGTTAGTGGTTTTGCATATGCTTGTTCTACTACGCATAAAGTATATTATGTTGTGGTCACTTAAGGTGTCTGGGAGACTGCCTGTGTGAGGGTACAATGTGGGGTTGTTAGTTAGGACCCAGTCAAAGATGGATTCCCTTTTAGATTTTTTATCACATCTAGTTGGAATTTGGACTAGCTGCTGGTAGCCATGGAGATTTATTAGATGTATCCAGTTTACACTGTGTGTCTGATGTCAGTTTTCATTAACTTTTCAGCATATGGGTTTAGATCCATTTCAGAAGTTGCTCTAGCTAGTGGCCACCAACAAACTCTCCATCTCCTTTCCTACCCACAATGCACTATGTTTAACATCCCTCAGATCTCGTTTGCTGCTTTTGCGACCAGATGTGGTTGACTGCAGCTGTCGAGCAAACTTGTTTAGAGAAGTGTTAATTCTTAAAAATGTTATCTTTAATTAGTATCCCTTGGTAAATCATTTTCTATTTGATAGTTTTTTTTTTACACTGTAAGAGTTTTTCGCTACCCTGCTTTGCTTTCATTATCTCCTGTATACTTACTGGTGTATTCTCGTTAACATTGCTGGTAGGCCTTTCCTACCCTCATTTATCTTTTCTTGATAGGGGTATTCTTTTAAAAAAAGAAAAATACATCAGTTACCTTACTTTTCTTTAGTTTAATTTCAATTTTGTTTAGTCTTTACTGTTAGGGTCAAAAATCAATCTGTATTATCCATTCTGTTGCTTTTTGACCCTTTCTGTTGTCAGCTTAAGTTTCCCGTTTAATGATGTCTGGTAAAGGCTTCATAAAATGTGGGCACAAAATGCTTTTTTCAGATGTCCACTGTGTGTGTCTGTGTACTGCTTAAGATCTGACCACCTAGATCAGGAATGTGATATTTGCAGTGGGTTCAACCCGGCAGCCTTAACAGAAAGGAGAAACTAGTTTTGAAAGGTTTATTGCCAGTTCGTTTCTCTCAGGCCATTGGTTGAGTTCAGTCTCCCAAGGCAAAATACAAGGACCCTTCAAAAAGGTCCAGATCTTCAGATTATTTGGCCTCAATTTGGTCTGAACTGAAGAAAGACAAAATCTGATCAGACATCTCCTGGGATCTGATCAGATATGTGGCAAGTTCTACCTCTGATCTGACAAAATGCATGAGATCTGAAGTCCCTGGATCCTAATCCACTGCCTCCCACTGTGTTTTCTCCCAGCATGGATCCAGTACTGTCCAGGGTGCCCCCCCCCCCTTTCTTGAGCAGCACTCTAGGTTCCCTTCAGTGGTGTCCTCTCGTTCTTCAGGGAGTCTCTCGGAGGCAGATGTAGAAAGGATGATAAGGTTCTTCACAGAGCAGTTGCAGAAGGGAATCTTCACAGTTCCTACCCCCTCTGGTCAGGAACACACCATCCATCAACTACTCCAATGAAAGCACTTTCTCTGACCCAACCTGTGGTGTTGAGTACTCTGATCTGAGATTTTCAGGCCCTTCTGTGTCAGATCGAAAAAAACATGGTCTTCGGAACCAACTGTTACTCTGAAGTGCACCAGCTCGGACTTCTTCAGATCTGGATGACTCTCAGAGCTAGGTTTTCTAAATTGGATTGGGGGGGGGGGGGTAGGATTGACTCCAAGGTTTTCAGAGCAGTCTCGGAGCTTCAGCATTAGACAGTTCAACTCTGGCTTCCACCTCAGGTGGATGGGTCTTGGAGTGGAGGGAGGTGGTGGGCCAGAAACTTGCTTTCTGGGCTGTGTTGGCGTCTTTCTGTTTGGAGTGGTCTGCCTTTGAGGTTGTGAAGAAAGTTTTCCTTGCTTCGGCAGGTCAGGTGGGTCCTTCCACCTCAGATCCACCCTCAACATCTCTGACTTTGCACCGTGATCATCATCATTCTACACCACTGGGACAGCCAGTCTAGAGCTTCCTGACCACCCAGCTTTGGTATTGTCATCTCTCTGTTCTGATACTACTTCGGATCATTCTGTTGAAGTAACTAGAAAACATGCAAGAGTAGGCACTTGGACATCCTCCAGGAGTCCATCACCAAGGATAATGACTTTGAGGGGGAAGCGTCTCCCAAATCGGATCTACTTCTCAAGCTTGACATTTCAAAACTTTGGACTGAAAATGGTCATGACCATAAGATCAAAGTTTTAAAACTTAGAAATTGTAATTAAAAAAAAAAAAATTTAAGTTTTTGCTGGGGGCAAGCCCCCCCCCACACACACACACACACACATTCCTTGCTAAATAAGTATATCAAATCTGAGATCACACTACAGTGAGGAAAATTGGTAAATTTCCCATTCTGCACTGTACAGTGATCTCTATTTAAAACATTCAAAACTTCTGTCTTATGGTTGCAACCATTTGCAGTTCAGAGTTTTGAAACTTCAAGCTTGTGAAGGGAATCTCCCAAGTCACCACCCAGTGACGTTTCATTTGGAGACGTCCTTTAGATCCTTGAACAGTAGGATGGTTGATCTGCCCAAAATCCAACTCCTGAAGAATCCAGTATTTCTGGAAGCTTTCAGGACTGGCCCATCTACCTCATGGGTTATGCTGCCTGCTGATGAACTTACTGATTTGGTTTCTAAGCAGGCGTAGAAGGAATCTGATACGATCGAGCTGTTCCTCAAGGGTCCATACAGGATTCTGGCTTCACCAGTAGGAAGAAAACATTGGAGTAAGTGAGTACCTGTTGATGCAGTGGCCATGGCGGCAGCTACAAAGAAGGAACTCTCACAACAGGGCTCCACTGTTCATCACCCTAATAGCGAATGTAGGGCCCTGGACAGATTTGGGAAGCGAGTACATGCTTCAGCTACATTTGCTGTCTTGATTGCTGAACTACTTGGTACACTTCACGAAATTGCAAAGGGACTTGATTAAAGGACTTTCATACTCCATTTCAAAGGCCACTACTGCAAAGGCTCAAACATCTGTGGCCTCACAGTTGGCTACCTTTCTGTCTGTTGTACATTCGTTTGACTCACCTCGCATGCTACAGAAAGCACTTCAGGGGCAGTGGGTTCAGGCATTTCCATCAGGAGACATGCCTGGATGCACCTGTTTGATTTTTCTGGAGCCTTTCAAGTCATCTTTTGTGAGTGCTACTTTTGACAATTGTTCTTTGTTTGGCCCCACAGTAAGACACTCTCCAGATGCGCGTAGGATGGAAAGACCCCTCACAAGGAAGCCTGGCTAAACATAAAGGTTACTTGGGTGCAGGGAATCATTTCCAGAGGTTTTATTATTCCCTTTTTCCCTTTCACCCCCGTTACCCAGAAAAATCCCTGATGATCTGCCCAGTCAGAAGGAAGCAGCAGCATTGGAAATTCAGAAGCTGCTGTAAGTCATCCAAGAGGTCCCTCCAGACCAAATAGAATCCGGAACTTGCTCAAGATTCTTTACTGCCAAAGAAAACATTGGACTGGAGACCAATTTTTAGATCTGTGTATTGAACAAATTAGTTCAATGCACCAAGTTCCGAATGGTCACAGTTCAGTCCATTTTGCCCTTTCTGAACACGGAAGACTGGATGTTCTCGATGGACTTTCAGGATGCGTACTATCGCATAAAAATGAAAAGTTGATCCAGAAGGTACCTGCACTTCCAGCTGGCAGCCAGTCATCAGTTCAGAGCTCTGCCCTTTGGCTTGACCACAGCCCCCAGGGTGTTCACAAAGTGTATGGCAGTAGTAACAGCTCATTTGGGACTGCAGGGATTGAGTATTTCCATATTTGGACGACTGGCTCATTAGCGCTTCAAGGCATCAACTGGTACAAGCACGAGACCAAGTGTTGCAGACTTAATCATATCTTGGAATAACCATCAATCACAAGAAGTCAATTACAACTGACTCTAACATTAGAATTCATAGGAGCAATGTTCAACACACTATCAATGGTAGCATCTCTTCCCCTTCCAAGAGTATGAAATCAGGTCAAGAATATGTGCAGTACTATGTTTTAGTCCAGTTGATTCTACAAGCCCTGAGATCAGTGTCAGTGGCAATAGTCTTAGTTTCTTTAGTGAGGTATCACATGAGAATTTTGCAGTGTATGCTAAAAATACAGTGGTCAATTCATTATATATATATTTATATAGCATTAGGAAGCATGATGAAACTAATGCCTTATACAAACACTCTAGAGAATGTTGCAATTTTAAGAAGTTTTTATTTTCCATTCTTGAAGTATGCACTACAGATCTAAGGGGTGGGGACTTCAAAAACTACATAGAACAGAGAGAAACTTTGTGGCAAATTAAGTTAAGATCTGATAAACCTCCTGGTTTAAATGATGCAATTAACATAAAATGTTTTTTGAAAGATCGCAGATTATGTATTGACAAAAATGTTGACATGAACTTTTTTACTTAAAAACTGTTGACAAAGTTTTAAGTTTTTTATTAATTTATTGTATAATTGGATAATTGTTCTCTGTGCTGGTATTTATTGAGCCTTAACAGTTCAAAGTTGTATTCTGATGAAGTCATTCGACTAAAGCGTTTATTAAAGGTGATTACGCTATTCTCGGTTTGTTTGCCTACACTGAGTTTGCATTATCTTGGTCCTTTCTTCTTCAACCTTATTTTTCTGTTGGTTGATTCAGTGGTTTCGCAGTTTTGTTCATTATATATGTTGCCAAAGAAGAATAACTCTGGTGTGCAAGAGGCATCTTTCCTGGTGGATGCAGTCACAACAGTTGCTAGGCTGTCCTTTTCATTCTTCCTCAGCCCAAGGCCACAGTGACCATGCACACTTCTCAGATTGGGTGAGGGGCATTTTCTGGGGAAGACGGTCTAAGGCACTTCTTCCCCAGAGGAGGCCAACTTGCATATGAATGTTCTCGAAATGAGAACAGTGCTTTTGGCATTGCAAGCATTCCAAAACTCTCTCCCTCTTGGAACAATTGCGATCCAAATGGACAACATGTCAGTAGTTTGGTACCTAAACAGATGAAGAGAAACCAGATCTTGCCTCCTGTGTCAAGAAGCCCTGAGGGTGTGGCAGTGTGCAATTTTCTTCCAACCGCTTTCTAATTGCAACACATATCTCGGGGAAGTTTAGCATGATAGCAGACAAACTGAGCAGGTTCATAAGTGTTTACTAGGCTAATGACCACAAGGGCCTTTTTAAGCCTAGCCATGCATCCCAAATCTCTGAGTTCGGATACCCTTGATAAGTGTAGGCATGGGCCTGGGAGGTGAAACATTTACAGGCTATCTGTTTGCATCAGAGACGTAGGTTTACTCTGTTCTCTCTCTGATGTATGGTACTTCTATGACTCTGTCCCTCAAGGGGATAAGGGCCTATCTGTGACACAGATAAAAGGAGTTAGAGCAGCATTCTGGTTGTGGGAAGAGCCTGTGAGGGAAGGATGGGAAATGCATGTATTTATTTATATATTGATTTTCTTATACACACATTGTGGACCAGGTTAGTCCAACTAGGCTAATAACCTCTTTTCAGACTACGGCTCACCCATCCTGGGAAGAGGATATGCTGCCTCCAGCACCTCTCACTCAAATGCTATGGGTACATGCCCAGAGCATGGAAAGCTGGTGCCACTATTGGGAGGGATTGAGCTGTGACTACCCAAGCTAGTCATGGTAACTCTTGTCTTTGCATGCAGGGGAGCATACATGCTTGGGTAGAGGGGCATTAGTAGTCCCTGCAGTAATCTGGTGGCCTCATCAGCGCTAGCTCCATCTTACTACCTCACAAGTGGTCTCTCGCCAGCAAAGTGACTGACATGATTTTCTGGGCATACATGGATTTGAGTGAATGGCAGATGGCCGATTGGAAATGTTTGACAGCAGTTCTGCGAATGCGCAGAATTGCAAAGACAATGTAGCTGAAACGCAAACTATCCCCCACCCTTTTTTGACCCATGGTAGCGCTTGTTTAGGTGGTAGAGTGGTCAGAAGTGTCGAATTCTGAATTTTTTACCACATTCCGATCGACCCCTGGAGCATCGTCATAGGTTCGTGGAAACCGGGTTTTGACCATCGGTCGCTCGGTCATATGAATGTAAACCGATTTTCTGTTATTGGGGCCAGCCTTGCTGCAATCTCTTTGCATCTCCCTCAAACAAGTGCAGCAGCAGCTTTGCCCTAATCCCCCCCTCTAAGGGAGACACCGAAGGATGCTGTACTCCACAATTGGCTTCCATTTCCTCCATATGCTAATCCCTCTACGACTCCTTTAATTCCCAAATTCCTCCAGAAAGCAGCCAGGTTGAAGAGCAACGTCATCCTTATTGAACCTTAATGGACTCTATGGATTTGGTTCCCCTTCCTTGGGCCTCATCCTCTGTACCCACCTTGGATTCTAAATCTGACTCCAGATCTTCTGTCTCACCCGATGGGCACGATTCACCCTGACATCTCAAACTGACTGCATGGTTTCTCCAGTTCCATTAATAGCCAGGCAGTCTATGCACTGTCCGTTCTATTCTGTTATCTTCTCATAAATTATCTGAGAAAAACTGTACAGAAATAAATGAAAAACAATTTGTTGAGCAGAATGAGGTAGAGCCTTTCTCAGCCCAGGTGCATTATGTTCTTGAATTTTTAGCGAGTTTATTTAATGAGGATGCTAGT
The DNA here is from genome assembly GCF_019279795.1 of Protopterus annectens. NCBI lineage: Eukaryota > Metazoa > Chordata > Ceratodontiformes > Protopteridae > Protopterus > Protopterus annectens. The sequence continues at coordinate 377,225,488 of NC_056737.1, read as the reverse complement.
TTGACTATTTAAAGTCCAGTTTGCAGCCATTTTGAATTTCCATATGGGATTTCAGAATTCTTCCCCGTCTGCCTGTAAACTGTGCAAAGCATTTTTGAAAGGTACTCTTCTACTTAGACCTCCTTAAAAAGATCCTATACAACCATGTTATTTAAATTTGGTACTGCAAGCCTTGACGGTCTCCTTTTGAACCTGCAGCTAAATGTTATCTGAAATTCTTAACCTGGGAGACCATCTTTTTTGTTGTAATTACATCTGCTAGAAGAATTTCGGAACTTCAGGCATTATCTTCTAAGCCCCGATGTCCTTCATGGATGCATCTGCAGTCATAACAACTGGGTAGTCCTGTCGTCAGGCAGCCCTTCAGTCGGCCGGATTCCAAAGTCCGGGTCTGGCTTCGGCTGATGTCGCACTTCACCCGACGTCATCTCTGCTGGTCTTCGGGTATAAAGGCATCAGCCGACGCCATTTTCCTCAGTCTTTCTTGCCGCGTGGCGCCCGAAGCAGAAGCTGTTCGCAAGTGCCGGTCGGTCAGATCCAGAGATTACTACTACCGAATACTACTTCGAAGACTTCTAAAAGCTAAGTACCCCGTTGGGGACTCTTTCTTGCCTCAGCCGATGTCAGAAAAAGTCAATAACTGTTTAACTTGTGGGAAACAAATACCTCATAAAGATTTCCACTCTTACTGTTTGCCTTGTTTAGGCCCAGACCACGACGTAGCAGCCTGTTCAGCCTGTGCCTCATTCAACCGACGAACGCTTAGGCGTCGGTCGGAGTTTGCTGAACAGTTTTTCGGTTCAGATTTTGCGTACATTATGCCGTCGGATACTCCGACTACCCAGATTGTTAAAAAACGCAAAGAAAAAGACAGACACTCGCGGTCCGCGGTTTCGGCCGAAACCATGGTTAAGCAAACCGCGAGTGTCTCGGTTTCGGGCGGAACCGAAAACTGATCAAAGCACAGCTGAATCAATGACTACTACTGAGGCTCCTGCTACCTTACTTGAATCGGCCTCAGAAATCTTACCTTCAGTGGTTACTACTGACTTATCAGACACCATCCCTTTGGATGTCTCTACCCCAGCACGTGGTGCTGCTAGGCCTCCTGCAGCCATGTCTATTAAGGCCTTTACCAGGGCTAAAGCAGCCAAATCTACTAAATCAGTGCCTGTTAAACCCCCCTCAACTAGGCCCACTTCTAGTTCACAAATGCTTACTCTGGCAGAAGATTTAATATCCTTAATTAGGGGATCTCAATCTCACCCAGACAGGGCCTCTCAGCCCCCAGAAAAAAGACCTAGAGCAGAGCCCCCCGAGCCTGTGTCCTCTGAGGATTCCGCGGAGGACTCAGATATTACAGACCAGCCAGAGGCTCATTTCTCCAATTATGAAGACTCAGATGCTGAAGAATCCATTCCAGCTGCTTCTCCACCAGAAGAATTCTCCTTTGGGGAAACCTTACATGCCATGCGAGAACAATTCCAATGGCAGGAACAGGATTTCTCAGATTCCAGAAAAAGACTTAGGACTTTTCTGCACCTTCCACAACACAGGCCTTTAGCTATACCTCCTGTCCTCTCTGTTGTGGACGATGCATTTAATGATGTCTGCACTGCACCAGATTCCTTACCTCCAGCCCCTGCCAAACCAGACAGATTTTACAGTTGTCCAGACACTCATCATCACTTATACAAGGCCCCACTTGCAGACCCCGAAACTATATCCCAGGGGCCTAAGGCAGTAGCCTCGACCACAGCAAAAAACCCTATTCCTTCTCAAAGGGAAGCCAGGTCTTTAGACAGATGGGGCAAAAAGGTTTACACCTCCGCTACTCTTTCAGCTAGAGCTTTAAATTGTCAGTTTCACATGATACAATACCAAGAGTTTATGCTTGATCAGCTAACTAAAAAGCTATCCTCTGATGACTCTATAGATAAGAAATATTTATTAGAAATGGTAAATAACATACAACAGGTTAGTAACCATTCCTTAAAATGTGGCTATGATGCACTGGAGGCTTCATTTAGATCAGCCATGACTGGCACAGTGATAAGAAGACATGCATGGCTGAAGGAACAGGTCTTACCGGATCATGTTAAAGCTAAGTTATTAGATGCACCTATGGATAAGGCCAGTTTGTTTGGTACACCTGCCCAGCAGGTAATGAAGAAAATGGAAGAAAAGGCAAAATCTGTACAAACGGTTAAAGATTTCTTGCAGGTTCAACCCCCAAGGTTCAGCAGGAACTGGCCTGCCAAAAATTGGTCCTTTCCTGACTCCACAAGATCCCAAAGGGGCAGGAATAGACGTCCCAGAGGCAGAAATCAATCCAGAGGGGGTGCCTACAGAGGTCGACAGTGGCAAGGTAATAACAGAGGCACAGACACAGCCACTGCCACTACAACAGCACAGTGACTTGATTCTAACTCCGCCTACCAGGGAACAAATAGCAGCACCATTAGGCGGAAAATTAACCTTATTTTCAAAGAACTGGCACTATATCACAAAAGACAAGTGGATTTTGCAAACCATAGACCAAGGATACCGGTTCCACTTCCACACTTTTACCAGTCAAAAGAGGAATGCCAAACCTGCCTCAAAATCAAAAAACAGAAGCTCTACAGCAGATAATGCAACTAACAAAGATGAGAGCTGTGGAAAGAGTGCCAATAACAGAACAAGGCAAAGGATTCTACTCCAGACTATTCCTAGTTCCAAGAAAGGAAAAAAGTTGGAGACCTATTCTCGACCTGTCCACCTTAAATACATACATCATTGTCCCAAAATTCAAAATGCTGACCCTCCAGCAACTTCTTCCCATGCTGGGCAAGGAGTGCTGGCTGGTAACTCTAGATCTCAAGGAGGCATACCTGCACGTCCCCATACGACCAATTTGCAGAAGATACCTCAGATTTCTTGCAGGATCAGAGCACTATCAATTCTCAGCATTGCCCTTTGGCTTATCTACTGCCCAGAGTATTCACAAATTGCCTGGCATCAGTAATCGCCCACTGCAGACTACAGGGAATCCAAATTTATCCATACCTGAACGACTGCCTGCTACTAGGGGACAACAAAAGCAAGCTGACAACAGATTTACAAAGGGTCATTTACTTGCTACAAGCACTGGGATACACAGTCAATTTACAAAAGTCAAGGCTGATACCATCCCAAACAAGGACATTCTTGGGCGCGGAATTGGACACAGTAAAACAAATGGCATTCCTAACTGCAGAAAAACAAAAAGAACTCCCTCTTTACTTCTTGGCACTAACAAAACAGAACAAGCTAACAGCAAGAAAAGTTCTACAGGCCTTGGGCTTCATGGCATCCTGCATAATCTTGGTTCCACATACCAGACTACATATGAGAAAACTACAGTGGTACCTAAAGAATTTATGGTCCCAACACAGGCACAGCCTAGAAGCAGAAATTCCTATACTCCCATGCCTAAGACAGGAGTTCCTATGGTGGGCTCAAGCATGCCAGTCAAATCCAGGCCTACCCTTTCACAACTATCAAGCAAGCCAAACCATCACAACAGACGCCTCAGACCTAGGATGGGGGGCTCGCATGCTGGACAAATGCGTACAAGGATTGTGGACACAGGACCAGCTCCATCTACACATCAACCTAAAAGAAATGCTGGCAGTAAAACTGGCAATCCAAAAATTCAGACCATTCCTCAAAGCAGGACATTTGATGATAAGGACAGACAACACCACAGTCATGTGGTACATCAACAAACAGGGAGGCACTCATTCATACCCCTATGCAGAATGACTTTGGACCTTTGGAACCTGGCTCAGCTACAACATCCAGTTACAGGCAATATTCGTACCAGGAAAGGAGAATACTCTAGCAGACATGTTAAGCAGAACCACCTCGGATGCTCACGAATGGATGCTACACCCGGACATCTTCAAGGCCATCTCAAAGAAATGGGGAATGCCACAGATAGATCTATTCGCTTCCCTCTCAATCACCAGCTCAAAAATTCTGCACAAGGACATTCCACCCACTTGCATGGAAAGTGGACTCGCTCTCTTTCAGCTGGAAAGGTCTGACAGCATATGCATTCCCACCTCTTCCCTTGATACACAAGGTATTACTAAAAATCAAGGAGGAACGTCCAAGGATAACCCTGATAGCTCCAAACTGGCCAAGACAACACTGGTACCCATTGCTGAGGAGCATGTCTCGGGACAAAATGTGGTCAATACCCCTGATGCCTTTGATGTTAACTCAGAACAACTACAGCATCATGCATCCAAACCTAAAAACGTTGCAACTGACTGCATGGAACATCACATAGCAGCAACTAATCCAGAGCTTTCCCAAAGGGTTAAAGACATTATCCTTGAAGCCTGCAGACCTTCAACAAGAAGAAGCTATGCAGGAAAATGGAAAAGGTTTGTCATTTGGAGTGCTGAAAGAGGAAAAGATGTGTCGAATATAGACATTGCTAACATTCTGGAGTATTTGGCAGAGCTTCTACATACAGGCCTGTCCTATTCCTCCATCAAGATACATGCATCAGCTATTTCAGCAGAATACAGCTTTAATCCACCTGTCTTTTCACATCCTTTACTCAGGCAGTTCCTCAGAGGAATCAAGAATGTAAAACCTCCTAGGAAACCACCATTGCCAGCTTGGGATTTGAACTTTGTGCTGGAAAAGTTGACACTCGCACCTTTTGAACCAGCAGCAACAGCAGACTTGCAGCATCTATCGTGGAAAACTGCTTTCCTACTGGCAATAACCTCAGCAAGAAGGGTTTCTGAACTTCAGGCCCTAATGGCAGTACAACCCTTCCTAATCTTCCACCAAGATAGAGTGTCCATGAGGACTAATCCTACATTTATGCCTAAGGTGGTATCCAGAGTGTCTTTAAACCAGGCAATCCACCTACCTACCTTCTTCCCAAACCCACAAAACAGAGGGAAAGAATGCTGCATACCTTGGATGTACATAGACAGCTACGCTACTACCTGGACAGAACAAAAGTAACAGAAAAACTGACCAGCTGTTTGTAGCCTATGCAACAGGAAGGGAAGGAAAAGCGATTTCCAAACAGACAATCTCCAAATGGATAGGAAATTGCATAAGATTCTGTTACTCCTTTCATGGAAAACCAATTCCACAGAACATAAGGCCTCATTCTACAAGGGCAACAGCCACTACCACAGCCTTCTTACGAGGAGTGGCAACCAAGGACATTATTGAGGCGGCTACTTGGACCTCCGTGCATACATTTGCCAAGCATTATAATTTACCTCTGTATTCCAGATCCCGAGCAGGGTTTGCCACTGCTGTACTGCAAGGGATCCTATCCACACCATAATCTATTCTTCCTCCTCCCCTAGTTGGCTATGGTATTCTACCCAGTTGTTATGACTGCAGATGCATCCATGAAGGACTTGGTACAGTTTTGTACCTACCATAAATGTAGATGTCCGAACTGGATAGCATCTGCAGTCAGGATTACCCTCCCTCCTTCCCCTCTGTGGTACTCCTAGGGTATTTACCCTCCTAATAGCTAGCTGGCGGGGGGGGGAGTCTCTTATGGTGTATTTGTTTGTATATATGTACGTACATGCTTATTTTTTGTGTTTGCCTTCTATCTTTTGGAAACATTGGCATTTACCCAAAATTTAGCCTTCCAACAGGGCAACTGGCATCTGGGGCAAGAAACACTGAGGAAAATGGCGTCGGCTGATGCCTTTATACCCGAAGACCAGCAGAGATGACGTCGGGTGAAGTGCGACATCAGCCGAAGCCAGACCCGGACTTTGGAATCCGGCCGACTGAAGGGCTGCCCGACGACAGGACCACCCAGTTGTTATGACTGCAGATGCTATCCAGTTCGGACATCTACATTTATGGTAGGTACAAAACTGTACTTTATTTGTTTTTCACAAGGACAGGGTCACCTTGCATACCAATGCTTCCTTCCTACCTAAGATGTTATCAGAATCTAACATTAACCAAACCATTAACCTGCCAGTATTCATCCCAAACTTTACAAATAATGGAGAATATATGCTGCACTTACTGGATGTTCATAGACGATTGCTTTTCTTAACCTGCACAGAACAAAAATTAGCAAGACAGACCAGCTGATGTTCTTCATCCCACATTGCTGCAGTCCTAACACTTGGGTAGTCCGCTGTCCCAGTCGGCCCGAATACCAAAGTATAAGGCTGACGTCGGTCAGGGCGCATTAGTCGGACGTCAGGGTACAAATGCGCATGACCGACGTCATATCCTCAGTCTTTTTTGCCGCATGGTCCGATGCAGAAGCAGTTTTGCAAGTGCAGGTTGGCGTTCTGAGATTTTCCGAAGTCGGAGTTTCAGACCGAATCCGAGTTGGCTAAGTACCCCGTTGGGGAATATTTTGGTTTTTTCTTGCCTCAGTATTTTACCGGATGTCAGAAAAAGTGAATAACTGTATTTCTTGTGGGAAACAGATACCTCATAGGGATTACCATACCTTGTGTATACCTTGCTTAGGGCCTGAGCACAACGTTGTTGGCTGTCGCTCTTGTGCTAGATTTAACAAACACACGATAAAGAGAAGATTAGATTGTGCCAGGTTAGTTTTTGGGAAGCGGTGTAATTATAAAATGCCGTCGGATGCTCCGACGCCCGCTTCAAAAAAGCGCAAGGACAGAACAGCAAAGCCTAGGCTGGAAGAACCGTCCGTACCGGACGTCGGTTCTTTAGAGGGCTCGGTGGAGCCAGAGGTTCAGCCAGAAATTTCTTTGGAATCCCAGGGAGAGACTTTATTACTACAAGATGTGACCTCTCAGGAGGTAGGCCAGGCGGAAGGGGCTTCTCAGGTAGCTGTTCTTCCCTCCCTTCCTAAGGTGGTTAGGCCCACCCTGCTGTTTCCAAGGCTTCTCCCAGGGGCAGGCCAGGTTTGGTTTCAGGTGTTACCCCTAGTTCTTCAGGGTCTGTACCTAAGAAGCATATGCTTAAGATGGCAGAAGATTTGATTACAATGATTAGAGGTTCTATGCCCCTCCTGATAAGAGACCTAGGGTGGAACCTGAGCTTGGGAGTTTTGAGCAGTGTTCGGATGCTTCTGAGTCTTGGCTGAAGACTTGCAGGAGTATTCCCTTACTCTGATTCTGATGTGGATGATTCTACTCCTTCTGCTTCTCCTCCTGAGGATTTTTCATTTTCAGAGACTCTTCATTCCATGAGGGAGCATTTTAAATGGGAAGGTCAGGATTTCTCTGATTCCAGGAAAAGGCTTAGGGAATTTGTTTCTACCCCAGCATAGGCCTTTAGCTATACCTCCTGTTCTAGATGTGGTGGAGGATGTTTTTGCAGAGGCTTCTCTGAACCCTGATTCTTTGCCTCCTGCTCCAGTTAAACCGGATAGATATTATAGGGTGCCTGAAGCTCATAAGTATCTTTTAAAGAGTCCTAGGGCAGACCCAGAAACTGTTTCACAGGGGCCTAAAGGTGTTAAGGCTTCTGTTGTTAAAAATCCTGTTCCTCCGGATAAAGAGGCAAGGGCTTTGGATAGCTGGGGAAAGAAAGTGTATACTTCTTCCACTTTGGCCATGAGAGCTTTGAATTGCCAGTTTCACATGTTGAAATATCAAAATTATCTCCTTTCACAATTAAAGTCTAAGGTAGATGCTTTGGCGGAAGGTATTGAGTGTAAAGAGTTGCAGGATTTAGTTCATGTTTCTGAACAGGTGGGTAAGCATTCTTTGCAATGTGGTTTTGATGCTGTGCAGGCCTCTTCGAGGGTGGCTGCCACTGGTTCGGTTCTTCGCAGGCACGCCTGGCTGAGGGATCAGAATTTAGCTGAGCATGTGAAGACAAGGATTTTAGATGCTCCTTTACAATCTGATGTGTTGTTTGGTTCACCTGTGGAAGCAGTTCTAAAGAAAATGGAAGACAAGGCTAAGTCTATGCAGACTGTTAAAGATTTTGCAGGTTCAGCCTCCGAAGTTTAGTAGAAATTGGCCTACCAAGGGGTGGACATATCCTGCTTATGATTCCCAGTCTAGGGGTAGGTCTAGGCGTGGTAGGGGCAGAGCTCAAGGTTCTTTTAGGCCTAGAACAGGGAGTTCACCTGCTCAGTCTTCTGGTGAGGGCAGGGGTCAGTCCTTTTGTAAACAGACCCAATGACCTGCCTTTTCAGCTGCCAGAATCTTCTCGTCTGGCAGCACCTTTGGGAGGAAGGTTGGCACTCTTCAAAGAAAACTGGAGTTTAATTACCCAAGACAGATGGGTATTGGATATCATTCACCACGGTTACAGGTTTTATTTCCATACCTTGCCTCCTTTCAAAGGCATGCCATCCATTCCTCCTCAACAAAGGAAAGAGGCTCACAGGCAAATTTCTCTGTTGCTCCAAATAGGGGCCATTCAGCCAGTTCCTGTGCCAGAAAGGGGCCTAGGATTTTATTCTCGCCTGTTCCTAGTACCAAAAAAGGGGAACACGTGGAGACCAATTTTGGATCTGTCTATCCTCAACACTTATCTGGACATTCCCAAGTTCAAAATGTTGATGTTACAACAGCTTTTACCTATGCTGGGCAAAGATCACTGGATGGTAACTTTGGATCTCAAGGAAGCTTACCTTCATGTTCCTATCAGACTAATTTGCAGGAAGTATCTGCGTTTTCGAGCTGGGAATTCTCATTATCAGTTCTCTGCATTGCCCTTTGGCTTATCTACTGCGCCAGAGTATTCACAAAGGTTCTGGCTCCAGTGATAGCTTTCTTCAGGCTAAAAGGAATACAAATCTATCCTTATTTGGACGACTGCCTGCTTCTGGCTCAAGGAAAGGACGTGCTTCTTCAGCATTTGGAATATGTGATAGCAGTGCTAAGATGCCTAGGGTATTCTGTGAACGAAATAAAGTCCAGTCTAGTACCTTCTCAAGACATGTGCTTTCTGGGCGTGAGACTGAATACAGCATCCCAGATGGCCTTTTTAACCCCGGACAAACAAAAGAATCTTTCTCTTTACTTCCATCAACTATCTCATCAGTCCGGGCTGACTGCAAGGACAGTCCTTCAAGCCTTAGGGTTCATGGCATCTTGTATTCTGGTACTTCCCAATGCCAAACTGCATATGAGGAAGCTACAATGGTATCTCAAAAATGTATGGACACAGCACTGCCAGGATTTGGACACTGTCATTCCAATAATACCTTGCATTCAAAAGGAATTTTTGTGGTGGGCTCAGGAATGTCACCTAAACAAGGGACTCTCTGTGACCCGGCCAGAGGCGAGTCAGATTCTAATGACAGATGCCTCAGACACAGCTTGGGAGCTCATCTGAATGGAAAGTGGATACAAGACAAGTGGCCTGCCAGACTGCAGCATCTACATATCAACATGAAGGAGATGTTAGCAGTCCAGTTTGCATTACTGGCTTTCAAGGATTTACTTCTTCCAGGGCAGGTGTTGATTCTAACAGACAACACAACTGTCATGTGGTACATCAACAAACAAGGGGAACACATTCTTATCCTCTATGCAGGCAAGCAATGATTTTGTGGGAGACTGCGTTAAGCTTGCAACTGAATCTTCAAGCAAGGTTTCTGCCAGGAGCACAGAACTCCTTAGCAGATGTGTTAAGCAGGCAAATCATGGATCCCCACGAGTGGAAACTGGATCTTCATGTATTTCAGACATTGACAGTGTCCTGGGGAACTCCAGACATAGATCTGTTCGCTTCTCCACTAAACCACCAGCTGCCAAAGTTTTGCATGAAAAGGTTTCATCACACAGCCTGGAAAGTGGATGCTCTTTCTTTCAGTTGGGAAAATCTTCATGTGTATGCCTTTCCACCTCTGCCTCTCCTCCCAAAGGTACTCCTAAAGGTCAGACAGGACAAGCCAAGGATGATTTTAATAGCTCCAGATTGGCCTCGGCAGCACTGGTACCCATTGCTGAGGAGTCTGGTAAGGAAGCCTCCATGGCCCTTACCTTTGATTCCACACCTATTGTCTCAGAAGGACGGGCATCTACTCAATGTCAAGCTTCACTCTCTTCATCTAACAGCCTGGCATATTCTGTTTTGAACCATAGCAGGTCTCAGCTTCCTCAACAAGTTCTGAATGTGATTATGGAAGCCAGAAGACCTAGTACAAGGAAAGTGTACACAGGGAAATGGAAGAGATTTTTATTTTGGTGTGCAGCAAAGGATTTGGATGTTTCTGAGCCAAATTTGAGTGTGGCTCTTCAATATCTTACTGAGTTATTGGACAAAGGTTTGTCTTTCTCTTCCATTAAGATTCATGCTGCAGCAATTTCAGCTCACTATGATTGTGACCCACCATTGTTTTCTCATCCTTTGTTTAAGCAATTTCTTAGAGGGCAAAGAATATAAGACCCCACGTAGAGCTCCTACTCCTGCTTGGGACCTCAATTTTGTGTTGGAGAAACTTACTCTACAACCTTTTGAGCCTCGGCTACTGCTGAATTGAAATACTTGTCATGGAAGACTGCTTTTTTGTTGGCCATTACTTCTGCAAGAAGGGTTTCTGAATTGCAGGCCCTTATGGCGGTTGAGCCTTTTTTGATTTTCCATAAGGATAGGGTATCATTACGTACTAATCCTTCCTTTATGCCTAAGGTGGTCTCTAGTGTGGCTTTAAACCAGACTATTCATTTGCCCACTTTTTATGCAGATCCCCAAAATAAGGCGGAAAAGATTTTGCACACTTTAGATGTACACAGGCAGTTGCGTTATTATTTAAGCAGGACTAAGGATTTTAGGCAGTCTCAGCAGTTGTTTGTTTCTTTTGCTTTGAGTTCTCAGGGCAAGCCTGTGTCAAAACAAACTATTTCTAAGTGGATTGGGTTTTGCATTGCATTTTGTTATTCCCATCATGGCAAGGAGATTCCAGCTGGGATCAGGCCTCATTCCACTAGGGCTACTGCCACTTCAACAGCATTTCTAAGGGGGGTGGCAACTAAGGATATTTTGGAGGCAGCTACTTGGAGTTCAGTGCATACTTTCTCTAAGCATTACCACCTTCCTCTCTACTCTAAATCTAGGGCTGGTTTTGCCACGGCTATTTTGCAGGGCATGTTGACAGCTCCAGCTTCTTTATGATTTGCCAGCCTACCTTACCTCTGCTTTGGGATTCTACCCAAGTGTTAGGACTGCAGCAATGTGGGATGAAGAACATAGTACAGTTTTGTACCTACCATAAATGTAGATGTTCGAAGATCCACATTGCTGCAGTCCAATTTACCCTCCCTCCTTCCCCTCTGTGTTTAGGGGTGGTTGTGTGGGTGGGGTTGTACTTTTGTAAATTGTATATATTGTATATATATTTGGTACAGGAGTGTTTGGTGTTTTTTGGGTTTGGCCTTATCTTGTTAGGGTCTTCTGACATCTGGGGCAAGAAAAGACTGAGGATATGACGTCGGTCATGCGCATTTGTACCCTGACGTCCTGACGTCAGACTAATGCGCCCTGACTGACGTCAGCCTTATACTTTGGTATTCGGGCCGACTGGGACAGCGGACTACCCAAGTGTTAGGACTGCAGCAATGTGGATCTTCGAACATCTACATTTATGGTAGGTACAAAACTGTACTTTTCCTTTGCACATCACAAGATGGGGGAATCTGTCACAAAGTTAACTATAGTCAGATGGCTGACTGATTACATCTCATTTCTCTACACTAAATTGAATCTCCCTCTACCAAAATCATTAAAGGCTCATTCAGCTAGCTCTATGGCTACTTCCACTGTATTCCAGTCTAGAGCATCCATGGATGATATTTGTGCAGCTGCTACTTGACAAATCCTCATACCTTTTATCACTCATTACAAACTAGATCTGGTCTTGAGGGGAAGAATAACCTTTGGCTCAGCCGTACTCCGAGATATCCTTGGAGACCACCCAGGAATTTAGGTAGTTGGGGACATGGCATTGCTTTCCTCCCTCCTCATATGGTCTGGTTAGAATTTCCCATTTCATTCTGGGTTTCCTGTCCTTCCCAGATATACTCCTGAAATTTAACTTCATGATTGTCCTAGATAAAGAATTAGAGGTGCAAGTTGCGCAGCAAACCAACATCCTAATGATTATCTTGGTTGACCATCTTTTCTGTTTGTGCTTTAATCTTTTGTAATATTTCTTCCCAGGAATTTTCGTTTTTGCTGCAATCATCCCCAAGTATTTCCTTTTGTTATGCCCCTGTAAACTTTGGAATTTTTGTACTCAGTCATATTTCGGCACATTATTAACACAAATCACGTTTGTTTTTTGAATATCACTTTGTATCTGGGCAGACCACCAAACTGCTTTAATATTCGAAATATTTTTCCCAGGTCTGTGTCTGGATTCGTGAGGAAGAGTTGTATCATCTGCAAACATTGTTAATTTGAAGTCTCGTATTTGTTTATCTCAGAATGTCTTTGTATGTTGAACTAATGGCTCTAGATATAATACAAATAGAGGGGACAAGGGGCAATCCTGCTTTGTACGTCTTTTATTAGCAGCTCTGATGTCACTCTACCATTTATTTTTATTCCAGCCTTGATTCCTGCATACATTTCTTTCAACGGTAGGTTTTATGGTATTTTGAAAAAGCATACCTTTTTAGTATGGGCCCGTAAGTAGTTCTAGTGCACCGAATTAAATGCTTTTTCTGCCTTGAGCTCCACCATACGGAGTGGTTTTCCTCTTTTTTCCCTTCCTGAAGTATTAGATTAGCAGTATATTCTCAAATGTTTGACGACCCGTAATGAAACCTGATTGGTCTAGGTTGATTAACCTTTGGAAGAAGTGCTGTTCTGGCAGCTGTGATTGCTGTGAAAACTTTATAATCATGGTTTAACACTGCAATACATTGATAAGAACTCTGATTAGCAAGTTCCCTTCCCTCCTTGGGTATAACCATTATTGTTGCAGTTATCCAAGATAGTGAAATTCTTTTTTCCTCTAGTATAGTATTGAATAATGTATAAGAGCATTCCATCAGGGAGCCACCCAAATTCCAAATTTCTGTTTGGTAACTTATCCCATCCAGGAAGACACTTCACTAGCTTAGTTTTGTAACTATCCTTGTATTTCTTGCCTGGTAATCATTTTATCATGACTGCCTCATCCTCTGACGTCTTAAGTTTTAAGTATTGCCAGGTAATCCTCTACCTTATTTTCCCTTTTCTCCCCCCCCCCCGATCCCTGTAAAGTTCTTCATACTAATATTTTAATGTATTTCCTCTCTGTTCAAGATCTCATAATGAGCTTGAATGATCACACCTTATTTTCAAAATATTTTTCTACTTTTTGCAAGCTTAGGTGTATGCCCAAATGTTTGTCATTTGTTTTCTCACTCTCATCATTTCTCTTTTTTCAGGCTCTGTCTTGGTCTTTTAGCCTTTCCCTTTCATCAGTAGACGTGTTGCAAGTTTCCTTTTGCATCCTTGCAACTCTTAACCATTGCTGCTTTCTTAGCTTTGTTCTTAATTATCAATTCCTAAGCTCTCCCCCCCCAATATATTCCTTAATCTTTTATTGTATCCCATTCTTCCTTCAAGCCAGTGTTCAACCTCTGCTTTTCTTTCAAGTGAGTAGCTGTCAGTAATTATAGTTTTTTCTGTATATATTTCCAGTAACTTCCTCCTGCTCTCCAGTGTTTGCCTTATGTCTATTTTTTTCCACTGTACGCTCCACTGGAGCATGGTCTGATAGCAGCCTTCAATATGTATGAATGTATTTAATCAGATAACAAAAAGAAGCCAAAACACTGGTAAACCAAACAAAACTCAAAAACCAGTGTAAGGAGTGCTGAACACCAATAAATATCCAAAAGATCTCAAAATAGGCAGGTTCCAAAAGATTTATTTATTTAAATGTATTTAATCAAATATGCATGCTCCTCAGATGTATGAATACTACCCTGTCTTGACCAGCTTCTGTGTCTTTGTGATGTGTATATATGACCCATTATTGCCCTTGCAGTAATTGTTTATCGAATCATAGGATTCTGTTAGCTGCTTTAAAAATCTCCTTTCAGGCATTGCTGTTCGCATTCTAGGTCCACCACTCATGTCATCTAGAAAGGTTATAACATTCCAGTCTACTGCTCAAAGCAGGATTCCATGATGAAAAGCTATGTCATTAACGTGCACCATTTCCACTTTGGATGCTTTTGGGGGGCAAATGTACATTACACGGGCTTATATTAAAAGATCAGTTGAAAACATCGAATGACATATGGTCAACACCATATGGTAGAGGTCTTCAAACGTTAACTTTATAAAAAGACAAAAAAAAGAAAAAAGTACCCTAACTGGTTTAAGCAGGGAGGCAAGCCCCCCTGCACCCCCCCTTCTTAAATATACCAACTCTGAGACCGCACTACATTGCAGTAAACGGAAATATCCCCTTACAGAGATTTCTGTTTACACGCTTGAGATTCTGAGTGTTGGATATTCTCGTGTCGACAATGTCAGATTTGACATTGTCTGCTTTCGAGAATATAATATAGACTCCATTACACAGTATAGTTTTTATTCTCCCAATACCATCTGAAGTAAATGCATCTCCTCCACTCATCACCCAAATTATTTTCAGTGACTTGGTAAACATTCCGTTTAATATGAATTGTAGCTCCTCTTTTCCTGCCCTTCTTTGACACCGCAAAGTAACTGACTTTTTGCTCTCATTTTAAAATGCGAGGTCTCCTCTCTAGTAAAATACATTTCCTGTATGATGATATCCAGTTTGAATCTTGTCCTATAGTATATTACAATAGTCTTTTTTATTTCATGTGCTAATCCACTTAAATTCCAAGTCTGTACTCTGTGGTATGCCTTTCCTCATTGCTTTACACCCCCCCCTCCCCCCGCCTTGGGTTGTCTTTCAGATTTCCTGAATCATTTCCATCTAAACTGAAACAACAAAGAAAAATATAAAACACAACAGAACTATATACGTGTTGTGTAACTGTGAACAATTCCTCTGTCTACCTCTCATCTATTTCTTTTCCATAGCATCTGCCCGATTATTGCTCCATTCAGAGGTATCCATCCCTGGCTCACTGTCCCCGACTTTTGTCTCTTCTCTGTAACTACCGATTTCATCATGCCAACCATGAAATTTCCTTCCTCTCTTGTTCCTTGCCAAATAAGTAACTTATTTTACATTCATTTAATTAACAAACTGTGGGTGGTCCATTATTAAATGTATATTAAGTGATCTTTTATCCTTTTCACGTGACCTGTTAGTATACTGGCCCCCTAGTGAAAATGACATTACTTCTGTGTGTACCTCCTATCGCTTCTTGCATTCCACCTGAATTTCTTGTAATAATCCTTCTAATGACTGTTCCCTTCCCTTTTAGAGCAGTATTCTTCCTACTCACACTTGGATAATATGACCTCTGCTTCCAAGATTCCCCAAGTATGTGAATGATTTTCCTTCCAGGAATCTATTATACCTTTTCCTTGTGCATTTCTGTTTTCCCCGTATTTGATCGCTTTTACTGAACGGGTTTAAAATGTTTTCCAGCCCTCCTTTCCTATAACCTGAAATACTTTGAGCACTCTACTTTTCTGGGACCCTCTAATAAGAGTATAATACTCAAGCCACTTCAGGATAAAAAGTAATCTCCTCTAAGCTTCTCTGTGTGTAACACTACCCATCCCCAAGCCATATGCCTTCTGTGCTGGGCCTAACATTTCATTATTCCTTGCAGTCTCACACTTTTATAACATGCTAATCCTAAACTTAACCAGTTCATAATTCTATAATCTGTTAAACTTGTATAAAATCTATCTAATGCAAAATGTCCCAGCATAGTCTGTTTGTGTCCTTGTTCACAAGCATTCATTTTTCCATATTTAATAAAACACACTACATGTAAAGAGTCTGCTGGGAACAAAATACAAAAGTCTTCCTGTAAATATTCATGATAGTTAAGGTTTTTCATTAAAAGTACTTACTGGTTTCTGTAGTCAGTCCCTAATGTCCCTCCTTATCACTGTTTTCCCAACTTTGTAGATTAGGACATGGATCGGCATAAACTCAGTACTGTTGCTGGCTTTTTTCCTATTATTTTCTGTCCTCTCTCAACCAGCTGACTTCTAGAGCTTTAGACTGTCGGGTTTTTTTTTCTATGTCTGCTGCTCTGGCTCTTTTTTGCTTCTCTCCCATTCTCCATTTGCAGAGCAGAAATGGTCTTCATTTGAGCCTATACTTCTGCTCGACAAGGGTTGTTTCTCTTTAGAGCTCTAAATCATGTTGCCCTGCTGTTGTTGGAATTGCCATTGTTTATCGAATTCAGAGGCCACCACCTCAGGATCACCTAAAGACTTTGCCCCTTGTGGGGGAAAAGTCCTCGGTTGCAGGATACCATCTGAATTTCAGTTGCCGACATACTCTAACGGGTGAAGTACTAGATCCAGAATGTTTGATCCTCTGAGGTATGCATTATCGGTTGCAGGATGTTTGTGTTGATGTAGTCCAGGAAGTGATGTGTCTGTGAGTGTGAGAAAAAGTGCAAGTTTCCTAGTCTATAGAGGTGTAGTTACCCATGAATAGGGTATTTAGATGGTAGGCTCCTCTGGTAGGTTTAGATAAGAGTTGAGACAAGGGACATAGATGTACCTAACTAGCCATGATATGGTGAGGGACCTTATCTATGGTGACATGCATGTGGATGAGCTGCATAGTATCCCATTTAACCAACTTGGAGGTATGTTTATTGCTAACATAGACAGAGAGACCTCTACCTTTGGCTCCAGTCTGTGCTGGTGTTGGTCTAAATGTATGGAAGGCATTGTAGCATTGCACTGCCAGAGTACTTTCTATGGCTTTAAACAAAGTCTCTGTCCCAACACAGATACCTACATCTTCCAGAGTGAGGAGGGCTTTGAAGGCTGTGGAGTTTTTTTGTTTAGGCTTCTAGCATTGAGCAGTAACACCTTAAGGTTTGGAGACTTTTTCACTATGTTAGTAGTTTTGTCTTTTTTGCATTGCATAAAAAAGATATAAGGAGGTGGAACAAGTGTTAGTCAATATCTGAGAGTGGGGGGAGGACACAGGTGCAGACCATCCTTAACAAAGCATTGTGATTTGTTGACCATGTCCTCCCATGCTGACAGCTGTTGTATCCCACTGGAGTGACACCAGAAACTAATCCACTTATTAAACTCCATCATTTAATGCTCATATTGAAGGTAGGATATTCCTCAGTGCAAGGCTCATACCTGTCTGTGACAGATATTCTGAGAGATCCATTTGGTCTCTCTTAATACAGTCCAGTTAGGTTCAACTTGGGTCCTTTAAACCCACGCTGATAGAATCATATGGTACCTGGGGTACAGTGAATTGAATACGTGCATGATATTGTGGATGCGGTCTCCAGGTAGGCAACTAACAGCTATATTCTCCTGTTTACCCCAGTGAGTGGGGCATTTGTGTGTCGCACAACTGAATCCCCAATGTTAAGAGTATTAGGTAAAGTATACGTTTGCCTTATGGGCTTTGTTCTTTGGGGCAGTTGAGTGTAGGCTTATGTGAGGTGTGGTGTTGCTTTTAGCATGTATTTTAGTAACTGCTGAGAAGCAGTGTTGCTGTTAGGTGGTTTTGGAGGTATTTGAGATTTGGGATGATTCTTTTTAGGTGCCTCAGCATAAGACAGGTCTTTGCGTGAGTGATGTTGTGTGGACATTCTTGAGAACCTTATTTGTATATGAGATTTTTGCCTTCAAGGAATTTGTGGATTTACATCTCTTGCATACTGTGTTACTTTGTTTAATGGTTAAGTAGGTGGCTGAGAACATAAGACAATTGATGCATTCCTTAGGATGCCCAAATCTACCAAACTGGCCACAGACATTTGGAAATTGCGTACCCTTGTTCAAGCATGTAGTAGGGTGGGCTGCTTAGGATTAAGGATTGCATTTTAACAGGGGTATCCTAGGATAGTTTCTGGGGTTAAGGGCAAGACGTGGTATAATACTAGGTTATTTTAGTGCTCTTCAATGTGCAAGCTAGCTGCTCTGTTTAATTCCACACAGTGCCATGCTGTTTAACAGGTTTTGAACTTATTCTAACTTTATAGTGAAATTTTACTGTCTAGCCATTTGCTACTATACAGGGCTCTATAAGAGCTGCTGAGCAGTGGGCTGCTCTGTACAAATTTGCCTTATTTATAGCTGAGAAGAAAAAGTTTGAAAACGGACTCTTATGCCGTCTAGCCAATAAACAACCACACTTTGGCCTCCTTGGAGTGATTTGCTACTCAGATAAATCAGTTTAAACACCTTCAACCACAAGACGGATGGTTCTGGAATTTCTTAATGTAAAAGAGCTAGTAAGTAGCTATAAGTGCAGATTAAACTGCAAACTACCATCAACTAAGTCTTTGGCTAATTCACCTTTCTGCAAGGTAATTTGAATACCAACTATACTAGAAATCTGACACATGGAGAGATTCCTGCTTTTGTAGCAAAATTAAATGCTTTAAAAATGCTCAAAAGCATTAGCTGTCACAGTATAAAGCAATTATAAGTGCAGTAAATCAAGAAAATATCTTATTTTAGGTTGGATGGCACAGGATGCAGTTGAAACACTTAAGTTTTCTGAACTCTGTAAATGAGCACAGAGCCTTGTAGACTTCACTGATTTGTAGTAGAGCGAGAGAAGCTTGAAAACGGACTCCTGCGCTCTAGCCAAAAAATTACCACACTTTTTTTTCTTTGAGCTCCCTAGAATGCTTCCCATCTCAGAGAAACTGGGGTAAACACGTGCCACAGAATGAATGTATGAAGTGCGTATATATAGATATAGGGAATGTGTGTGTGTCTGTGTCTGGATCCCTATCAGTTTTCAGAAGTTCAAAATTCATGTGGTTGAGACCATATGATCAAGTTTTTGAAACTATTTGAATGGAGATTGCGGAACAGAGCGGATTGGGAAATTTACTCTCTTCCTCCTTGTAGTGTGATCTCTGAGTTGGTATGTATAATTTTCAGGGTTTTTTTGCCTAACTGTTAATTTAACAGTTGAAAATTGGATAACTAAAGCACAATTACTTATCCACGCTAACCCCACATAATCACAGCTGAACACCCAACATGACAGAAGTGCCTCCTGCCCACCCTTTAATTTTAATGTCATAAATTTGGCAGTGTACTTTTCTGTATTCTAAATCAATTTTTAAAACAATTTTATTTACAAAATAATGCAACACTACCTGTGAACATTGTTTTAAGGGCTGCTTAGCTGGTTTACTACCTGCTTAGTTCAAAGGAAATCTACTTGAGCAGTGGTTCTTATAAGGAACTGTGTGAATGTACTTGAGATAAAAAAAAAAAAAAAATGTTCAAACAGGATCTCTGATGTAAGGGTTCTTGCTTACCTCCTCTTAATGTCTTTTCTGAAACATAGCTGCTGTTCTGGTGGTTTGGTTAAAAAAAAATAACCCAGCTGTGGCTTTGTTTTTTTCTTATTTGGGGGGGGGGGGGCATATTTGTTGTAGAGGTGTAATCGTCATGGTTAGTTTGGGCATCTTGTGTCCTTGCGGCTTCCCATTTGGGGGAAGTTGAGCTTTTAAACCTTACTTTATGCAAGTCCTTGCAAGCTTTTTCAGGGCACTTGGGAACACTTTGTGGCTTCTTGTTGAAAAAGAGTAGAATTTGACACTGGATGCTATCCCCTTTGCAGCTTGGCATCCTTTTCTACATCAAGAGGTAAACCGATCTGCTTTGGGGATGTCCTGCACCTGTAGAATTCAGACCAGAAAAATTGATGTGTACTCATGTCTAATTCCAGTGTATATTTAATGCTGCTACTGCAGCAGTGATACTTCGAGCATTTATGGTTATGATGAGTTCCCTCACTCAGCTGTACTTTTTGTACTTTAATTTACCATAGAAAATTTTAACTGAACAATCATTAAAAATGTATCTTTTTTTTTCTTTTTTTTTTTTCTTCTCTTAGTGAGTTTTTTGAACGGACTATTCTTTGTAATAGCCTGGTATGGAGTTGTGGTGTTACTGGGAAACCTGGATTGACCTACCAAGAAGCTGTCGAATCTGAAAGGAAAGCTCAGCAGAATCTCCAGAATTTTCCAGAGCCTCTGATTGTTCCAGTCCTGTACTTGACCACCCTAACCTATAGTTCAAGGTTTCATGAAATCTGTGATGACATTTTTGCTTATGTAAAGGATCGTTTCTTTGTTGGAGAAACTGTGGAAGCTTTGAGCAGTTATGGCACAAGGTAAAAGTTGGTTTTGTTTACAGTTTGTCCTCTCTTCCTCACTGTTGTGTATGCTATAAAGATTGCTTGCTGCAAACATTCGTTTAAGGAAAAGGTAGTGGAGAACTATTCAGTTTAGTGAATAGTCAAGAGTGAGGTGTTTTAAGTAGAAGTATATAATAGTACTTGGCTAGGTAGCCAGACTGACAGGTCATGGTGCATAGGCCAAGAACTATTTCCATCTATGGCAGTAAGAGTAGGCGGTTCTCAAAACAAGTCTGTGTGTTATTCATATTTGCATTGGGTATCTTTGCTGAGACCATACCTCTCAAGTGTACCTCATTACGAGGAACGTACCTCATTTGGGGTCTTAAAGTTCATGTTCCTTGAAGTTCCTCAAAGTTCCACACTGAAAGACTGTCACACATTCAGTGTTAGAAATTTTTTTAAGAGAAATCCATTGTAAATAGAAAGCAGTCGTATTAATTCATTAAAATATCTTCTTTATAAGTAAAACCAGCATATTTTAACCATCCTATGACCTTCCTAATTGAAGTTGTTAGTAAACCATTAGTATGTGTTCCACATTTTGCCCATTTGTTCCACATTTTGCCCATTTGTTCCACATTTTGCCCATTTGTTCCACATTTTGCCCATTTGTTCCACATTTTGCCCATTTGTTCCACATTATGAGGGCTAGTGTTCCTCATTTTGGAGATGGAAGGTTGAGAGCTATGGCTGAGACTTTGTCGGAGAGTGCATGCAATAGGAAGGGAGCCTAATGGAGCTGGAGACAATAAGATAGATGGAGGAGAAAGTTGTGAGATTATGATATTTGCATTGCCATGCCTAACGTAGTTCAGTGCATGCTGTGCTAGTACAGAGAGGCATATATATCTCAAGGATAAATAACGGAAGTAACATTTGGTAAATACCTCAATTATGGGGATCTGCTTGGGGAAACAAAGTATGCTGAAGGAACAGGAAGAGGAACAGGTTATAGTACACTGTGGAAATGACAGATGACTGAGATGACTTGAGCTTAAATTGAAGATGTGAGATCTGTTGTGGAAGACTAGGTTCGTATAATTTAGATGCGAGAAGAAATTAGCATAACTGGGAGATTGAGCTTAAGATATAGTTAAAAAGGAGTTGAGGCACATAATTAGAGGGAAACTTGCATCATCTAGCTGTGAAGTGGGAGATGTTTACCTCTAGGAAAAGTTGATAAAAGATGAGCTGAGTTGCTGAATGAGGACCTCAGCAGTGGGGGGTCTTGATCTAAGCCTTGATTAGAAAATTAAACATTTGCCTCCCCTTAGCCGCCGGCTCCTTCTTGTAGGGAGAAGGAATAGATGGATTTCTCTAAAGGTTTAAGGCCATTTTGGCTGTGATGCAGCCCCCTGCCCCCCCCCCCAAAAAAAAAAGATTGCTATGTTTTCTTCTTCTCTGAAGCTAAGGTTTCTGATTCTGATCCTTCTCTGGCCTGCTCCTCTCATGCACACTGTTGGACAAGTCCCGTTGGATGATGAGGATTCCATTTTACTTGATTCTTCAGTAAAAGAAACTTCTCTTGGAGAGGCCATCTTAAATGTTGTGAAGCATTTTGAGTGCGACTCTAGGCAGATTTCAGAGGTACAGAAAAGATGTTACAAATTCTTGGAAATAGGCACCAAGCCCCTTCTCTTGTATATCCCGTTCTTGAGGCTTTCTTTGGATTCTTTTCAGTCCACTGCTGCTGTTCCGGACTCCCAGCCTTGGTCTCCCAAAAGACAAGACTGAGTTTATAAAAGTCCCTGATGATCTTAAGTTTTTTTTTTAAATCCTGTGGCAGCCCTTCTGCATTTTCCCTCTCATGTGGTAAGCCTGCTAAACTTGTTCCCAATCCCTTCCTTTTAGACTAGAATAAGCAGGACTTTAGATATGTGAGGTAAAATGGTTTTAATACCTTTTCTGCTTTGTCATTCAGGGCTACTAATTACCAAACCCAGATAACCAAATACTTGATATTAATTCTCCGTTATTTACATAAGGTGTAATGGTGAGATTCTTGTCATTGTGGTCTAAGTTCATATGGTAAAATTCACCCCAGGTAGCTCTACCTCCTTTGAGCATCCCAGTGCTCAGGAATAAGCAACAGTGGCTTTCTTCCTGATGGGGCACTTCACCTCCCTCTTTGCACTTTTCTGAAAAGCTAATCTTGATACCCTTCCCTTTCTGGTACCCTGTGAAGGATGATTAGGGTCCAGAAGAAATTGACAGGAGTTTCTCACTCCCTAGGTTGCTAGTTGCGACTTGCGCGGAACTGCCCAGGTTGCTAGTTGCTGTCAACCCCGACACTGCCTAGGTTGCCACTTCCTCTTGTGGTGGTCCAAAGATAGCGGATTCCTGCATTGGACCTGTAATCCTTCTCCGTGTACCCTCTGAAGCAGCAGCCTTTCATTCTCATTTGCCCTGGGGGAGTTTGGTCTCTTCACACTAGTGTTCCACCTGCTGGCACAGGCAATGGTTAGCCGCCGGCTCCTTCTTGTAGGGAGAAGGAATAGATGGATTTCTCTAAAAGTTTAAGGCCATTTTGGCTGTGATGCAGCCCCCTGCCCCCCCCCCCAAAAAAAAAAGATTGCTATGTTTTCTTCTTCTCTGAAGCTAAGGTTTCTGATTCTGATCCTTCTCTGGCCTGCTCCTCTCATGCACACTGTTGGACTTAAATTGCTTCCACTTTTTTATTCCCTCTTGTCCTTGGCAGGTTTCATCTATGGCTTGGACTCTACAGAGTTCTCTTTTCAGGGAGTCGTCTATTTTGTGGCATTAGAGTTGTGCCGTTTGCTGTTATTATTAAGCTTTCTTTCTGGTCCTAATGTGGTCCTTCCCTCCTTCTTGGTCTTACTTTGTAGTAATCTAGTAAAGGCCTCAGTGTTCGATTACATTGGTGCAGTAAGGTCTTGTGTTACATTTTTGAAGAGGACCTTTATTGGTGAGTCAGCAGTACCTGTTCTTCTTTACACTATGGGGAAGTATTGTCTTGGCTGCTAAAATGATGTAAATTGGGGAAGTGTGCATCAGTTGGTAGAGTATGCTGAATTTCTGCAGGAAGGCACTGGTGGTTAGGAGCAAATTGTCAGAGGTGGTAGAGGAAGCATGATCATGTAACCATGTGGCATCTTAAGTATCTCTTCATACCATTTTGTGAAATGTTTAAGTGCATATTGATAAAAACAAGAAGTCCAGTCATAGGACTTTTCAGGCTAAGTCCTCTTTATATCTCCTTCTATATTACTGTTGCAGTATCTTTTAATTAACAGATCTCTTGCCAAGGATGGTCCAAAGCTTTTGGATATTATAGGTGATGTACATCACCTGTATGCTACTTGTGTGGCATAAGGCATAAAGGTGACATACAGATGCAACCACTCAACTTTGCTGCCAGTCTGAACGTTATTGTCAAAGTCAGTCTGAATGCCATTCTGCCATGCTGTCTTCAGACAAGTGCCCCATTTAGGGTTTCTTTTCTACCCTTTTATCTTAATTGTATCGTCTTTGTGTTTGTCATCCTAGAAGGGAAATCATCAGTGTGGGAGGCAGATTCCCCGTAAAGACCATCGTGACCATTGTCTTTTTTGCTCAGGTGCATCCCACGATTATACACGGTGCTCCATCTGTTAAGCGTTTGTCTCCAAGACCCTTCATATTTGCTTATCTTCCTTATCCATATGCTTTGATTGCCAGCAACTTAAGCTGTTGGCCCATCATGCTATGGCAGAATTCTCCCGTCCCCTGAGTCGACCATCTGCTAGAAAGGCTAGGACTGATGTGGTTGCTGTCCAACCTCCCTGGACATCTCTCAAAGGTAGCAAAGACCCCAAAGACCATCCAGTGCTTGCTTTGAATTCCTCTGCCGTGACCTGTCAGAGGCTGACATGGATTTGAATTCTCACATGTTCTCTGAAGCTGTTCCGACATCCATTCTGGATGTTGTGGGGGTGAACTTCTGCTAATAATTGCCAAATAGGTTTCCTCAAATTTTGTTGAGAAGAGAATTCATCTAAGATTATCAAATCTTAAGGGTCTGAACACAGTCCCTTTTTTTCTTTCTGTACAGTCTGCTGGTGAGAAGGTTCTTCACACATTGGATCTGTATAGACGGCTCAGGTATCCTTATTTTGATGAGGTTTTTACGAAAGCAGAGATTAAATATTTTGTACGCTAAAGTTGTGTTGGTTCCTCTGTGGCTCCTGTGAATTTTGGTGGTTGTGTTTTTGTGGTTTCACTCGGCTCTGTGGTGAATTTTTATCTTTATCTTTACAGCTCCGGTATTGTTTGGATAAAACACAGGCAATTTGTGTGAGCAGCTTTTTGTTTCTTTTCATCCCAAGGCTTTGGTTTTGGCTGTTTCCAAGCAAACAATCTCATCTTGGATTTATAAGGCCATCTCTTTTTGTTGTTCCTTTCATGGCAAGTGTCCCTTCCTCTGTAAGGGAATATTTTACTAAGATAGGTGCCTCCTATGCTGTCCTTTTCAAGCGTTAGGACACCAATTCCATCCTTGAAGCTGCTGCTTGGTCCTGTGTTCGTATTTTCACTAAACATACATTGGATGCGGTTTCGAAGGCCAGGGCATGTTTTGCCAGGGCTATTTTGCATGGTTTTGTTGAGGGCTCTTCTATTCCTTCCTTCTCCCAGCTTTCTTTTTATTTCGTGTACTCTCTTATGTAAAGAATATTTCAGTAATGGTTTGGAAGGACATAGTGCACTTGCTGTAACAGTAGATGTTCTTCTTTTCACTGTTGCAGCATTTGGTCCCTCCCTCCTGCCTCCTCTTTCCTAGCTCTTGGCCCTGTGCTTTTCTTACCTTCCTGCCCGCAATGCCCTTGCTTCGTGTTTCCTTCAGTCCTTTTTCCTTCTGGATGTACATGATGTTCATCATGCATACAGCTGCAGTCATAACAGATGGGTTTTCCTGCCGTCAGGCGGGTCCTCGGTCGGCCGAATTCCAAAGTCTAGGTCCGGCGTCGGTTGTCGTCGCTTCTTCCCTGACGTCAGTGCGACAGGGGTATAAAAGAACCAGTTGACACCATTTTCTTCAGTCTTTCTTGCCCCGCTGTGTCCGAAGCAGAAGCAGTTGGCAAGTGTCGGTCGGCCAGCTCCTGAGATAACGAATATCTGCAACCGAAGTCTTCTTAAAAGCTAAGTACCCCGTTGGGGGAACTTTTCTTACCTCAGACCGATGTCAGACAAAGTTAATAATTGTATTTCATGTGGGAAGCAAATACCGCATAAGGATTTCCATTCCCTTTGCATTCCTTGCTTAGGCCCAGACCACGACGTCTCGGCCTGTCATTTTTGTGCTACCTTCAACAAACGCACCATTAAGCGTCGGGCAGAGTTCGCCCAGCACTTTTTTTGGCCAAAAATGTAACTACATAATGTCGTCTGATACTCTGACTCCAGTTTTGTCTAAGTCGCAAAGATAAGGACCGACACACGAGGTCCGCGGTCTCTACCACCGACATCACACCAAGGCCGACTTCAGGTGGTCCGGTTCTCAGCGAGGCGCCTACGCAGCCCTTGACTACCAACGACACTTCATTGGTGGTGTCTTCTGTACACGAGGTCGCAGGCTCTTTGGCCCACACCCCGACTACAGATACCGAAGCCACTCTTGGCGGTGAAACTGAGTTCAGACAGGTCTGCCTCCTCTCAAGGTGTCTTCAGGCCTTCCTCTTCTTTTTCCATCAAGGTTTTCACTAAGTCTAAGACAGCCATGCATTCTAAAAAACAAACCCCACAGGGCCCTTCTCAAGGCCCCATGCCTAAAAAGCAGATGCTCAAAATGGCTGAGTATTTAATTTCTCTAATCAGGGGTTCTCAACCCCCCCCCCCCTGGAAAAAAGGACCAGAGTGGAGGAAGAATCCCCTCCTTGGACCAGGCTTCCATTATTTCGGAACATTCTGATGACCAGGAACATTCATACTCCCCTTTTTGAAGATTCTGATGCAGAGGCGTCCATTCCCTCTGTCCCCCCCCCCCCGGGGATTACTCTTTTGGGGAAACCTTGCATACCTTGAGGGAATACTTCCACTGGGAAGGTCAAGAGTACTCAGACTCCAAGAAAAGGCTTAGGGATTTTCTCTTGCTCCCTCAGCATAGGCCTCTGGCTATACCTCCTGTCTTAGATATCCTTGATGATGTGTATTCTGAGTCCTGCCTTAACTCAGACTCTTTACCTCCAGCCCCAGTCAAACCTGACTGGTATTACCGGGTTCCTGACTCTCACCAATTCCTATACAAAAACTATGCGGCTGACACCAGAAACTATCTCACAGGGCCCCAAGGGAATTGAGGCTTCCACTGCTAAAAATCCTTTACCTTCAGAGAGGGATTCCAGAGCTTTAGAAACGTGGGGGAAAAAGGTATACACCTCGCCCACCTTATCCATGAGGGCGTTAAACTGCCAGTTCCATATGTTAAAGTGCCAACAGTTTCTGTTATCACAGTTGAGAAGCAAAATGTCACAACCTGAACAACCAGATTTGAAGGAGTTGCAGGATTTGATACATAGTGCAGAACAAGTAGGTAAACATACCTTGCAATGTGGTTTTGATGCTTTAGAGGCCTCCTATAGAGCTGCTGTTACAGGATCAGTCATACGTAGACATGCTTGGCTCAAAGAGCAAACCTTACCAGATCATGTCAAAGCTAAATTACTGGATGCACCTCTGCAAAAAGATGTATTGCTTGGTGTTACAGCTGAGGAGGTATTAAAGAAAATGGAGGAAAAGGCAAAATCAATGCAAACAGTGAAAGATTTCCTACCGGTACAACCTCCACGTTTCAGTAGAAATTGGCCTTCAAAAAATTGGTCCTTTCCAGCCACGGACAGACCCCAAAGAGGTAGATACAAGCGCCCGAGGGGTAGAGGGCAATCTCAAGGATCGTTTAGAGACAGACAATGGCAAGCACCTACCCAAAGAGGTAGTGAGGATAGTTCACAGCCATTCAGAAAGCCGAATCAATGACTTTCCACTTTGCATGCCAAGCGAGGCTCAAATGGCAGCACCTTTAGGCGGAAAACTGGCATTATTTTCAAAAAATTGGCATATTGTTACAAAAGACAAATGGATCCTGGACATTATAGACAGAGGCTACAGATTCCACTTTCACACCCTTCCAAAAATGAGAGGCATGCCAAACCTGCCACACAATCAAAGGGCAGAGGCACAAAAACAAATTTCAGATCTCATGGACATGAAAGCTATTCAAGAGGTACCTGCACAAGAACAGGGTCAAGGTTTTTATTCCAGACTATTCCTGGTACCAAGGAAGGGCAAAGATTGGAGACCTATTTTGGACCTATCCATCCTAAACACATTTTTACTCCTGCCAAAATTCAAGATGCTCACATTACAGCAGCTTCTTCCCATGCTGGGCAAGGAGTCTTGGCTGGTAACATTGGACCTCAAGGAGGCATACCTGCATGTCCCAATCAGACAGTATTGCAGAAGATACCTCAGATTTCTTGCAGGTTCAACCCATTATCAATTCTCTGCATTGCCCTTTGGCTTATCTACTGCGCCCAGAGTGTTCACAAAATGCCTGGCATCAGTAACTGCCTACTGCAGACTGCAAGGGATACAAATATACCCATATTTGGAAGATTGCCTGATCCAAGCGGACAGCAAGCGCATACTTCTGAAACATCTAGCTTTTGTAATAAGGTTGTTAAATTCCCTGGGATACAGTCAACAAAAAGAAATCAAGGCTAATACCCTCTCAAACAATAATTTTCCTGGGTGCCAACTTGGATACAAACACCCAGATGGCCTACCTCATGCCAGAGAAACAAGGGCAACTAACTCAATATTTCAGAAAACTGGCAACTTTCACCAGGCTGACTGCAAGGAAAATCCTGCAGGCTCTGGGATTCATGGCATCTTGCATCCTACTAATCCCATGTGCAAAGCTACATATGAGGAAACTTCAATGGTACCTGAAAAACCTATGGTCTCAGCACAGCCACAGCTTGGAAACAATAATACCACTAATTCCATGTCTTCAAAAGGAATTTCTGTGGTGGGCTCAAGCATGCCAAACAAGCACAGGTCTCCCATTCTGCAAGCCTCAAGCAAGTCAAACCATCACAACAGATGCCTCGGATTACGCCTGGGGGGCGCACATGACAGATTGGTGCATTCAGGGCAGATGGTCCCAAAAGGAAAAGCACCTACACATCAATCAAAAGGAAATGCTAGCAGTAATAAATGCTATTATAGCTTTCAAAGACCTGCTGCATTCAGGCCAGCTATTAAGGACAGACAACACCACAGTAATGTGGTACAAAAACAAACAGGGAAGAACCCACTCATACCCCCTGTGCAGGCTAGCCATGTCTCTTTGGAACATGGCTCTAGAATTGCAAATCTAGCTTCAAGCACAGTTTCTGCCAGGCAAGGAAAACACGCTGGCAGACAACCTAAGCAGAAATATGACAGATCCACACAAATGGAAGTTGCATCCTCAAGTTTTTTCAAAGATAATTCAAGCATGGGGAAGGCCAGACATAGATCTCTTTGCCTCC
The DNA here is from genome assembly GCF_019279795.1 of Protopterus annectens. NCBI lineage: Eukaryota > Metazoa > Chordata > Ceratodontiformes > Protopteridae > Protopterus > Protopterus annectens. The sequence goes on along the minus strand of NC_056737.1, from coordinate 377,196,703 downwards.
CACAGAAATCGCCAATTGGCAAAATTCTGCTCAAGGACCTTTCATCCACAGGCCTGGAAAGTGGACACACTTTCAGTTGGACAACAATGACAGTTTATGCCTTTCCACCTCTTCATCTGCTGCCCAAAGTTCTATTAAAAACCAGAGCAGGCAGACCAAAGATGATTCTCATCGCTCCAGACTGACCAAGACAACACTGGTACCCACTCCTGAGGAGCCTAACGCATTCCCCACCATGGATCCTATCTCTAATGCCTCTTCTACTGACTCAGCACAACTTCAAAACTCTTCACAGTCAGCTGAAAAGACTCAATCTAGCCGCATGGAAGATTCCTTAAAATCACAACAGACCTTACTCTCCAAGGAGGTACAGGATGTCATTTTGGAGGCCAGAAGACCTTCTACTAGAAAAGCCTACTCCGCCAAATGGAAACGGTTTTGTGCTTGGAATGAGAAAAAGGACCAGAACCCTGGAATACTGAATTTACCTCAAATATTACAGTACCTAGCTGAGATGCTAAGCAGTGGACTTTCATTCTCTTCCATCAAAATCCATGCCTCAGCCATTTCTGCAGAATACAACACTGATCCTCCTTTATTCTCTCACCCCCTCTTAAGGCAGTTCCTCAGAGGGGCTAAGAATATAAAACCCCCAAGGAAGCAACCAGTACCTGCTTGGGATCTCAGTTTCATTCTAGAGAAACTGACTTTGCCTCCTTTTGAGCCAGCTGCCTCAACAGAACTGCAATATTTGTCCTGGAAAACAGCCTTCCTGCTGGCTGTCACCTCAGCTCGCAGGGTTTCAGAACTACAAGCCCTCATGGCTGTGCAGCCTTTCATCATTTTCCATCAGGACAGAGTTTCCTTACGAACCAATCCTTCCTTTATACCAAAGGTAGTATCCAGGGTAGCCTTGAATCAGGCTATCCACTTACCTACCTTTTACCCCAATCCTCAAAACAAAGGGGAGAGACTACTACATTCCTTGGACATTCACAGACAACTACATTATTATTTGGACAGAACAAAACCTTTCAGAAAATCAGAGCAACTCTTTGTGTCCTATGCTGCAGGGGCTCAAGGGAAGCCTATTTCCAAACAGACAATCTCAAAATGGATTGCCCACTGTATATGCTTTTGTTACTCTCTTCATGGTAAAACTGTACCTGCAGGCATCAGGTCTCACTCCACAAGGGCCACAGCTATCTCTGCAGCTTTCCTCAAGGGGGTTCCTACCAAAGATATTTTGGAAGCTGCCACTTGGCGTTCTGTGCATACTTTCTCCAAGCACCATCACCTGCCTTTATACTCCAAATCTAGAGCAGGTTTTGCCACTGCAGTTTTGCAGGGCATCCTGGCTCCTCCCAGTTCCACCTAGTGCCTACCACCCCCTTTTTTAGCTTTGGTATTCTACCCATCTGTTATGACTGCAGCTGTATGCACGATGAACATAGTACAGTTTTGTACCTACCATAAATGTAGATGTTAGAGTGCGAATACAGTTGCAGTCCAGGTTTCCCTCCCTCCTTCCCCTCTGGAACAGGCTATAATGGCTAACACCTCCTCATACAACCTGATTGGGGTATTCTTTTATGGTGTATTTGCTTGCAACTACTGTTTTTTGATTATACTGCATTGCATATTACATAAATTTATGTATTGCCTTCCTTCTGGGGGCACCTGACATCTGGGGCAAGAAAAACTGAAAAAAATGGCGTCGGCTGGTTCTTTTATACCCCTGTCGCACTGACGTCAGGGAAGAAGCGACGACAACAGACGCCGGACCTAGACTTTGGAATTCGGCCGACCGAGGACCCGCCTGACGGCAGGAAAACCCATCTGTTATGACTGCAGCTGTATTAGCACTCTAACATCTACATTTATGGTAGTTACAAAACTGTACTTTTTTCTTTGTCCCTGAGGGTTTTCTTTTCTTCCTGCGGCAATGCAGTTCTGAGTGTCTGCATCTCTGTCATCTTTATGCTGTACTCTGTACACAGGGAGTATACTTGTGATGTAAGGTGCCTGTAAGACCTAAAAGCTTTGGTATATTGGTTGGGCATTGGGCTATCCTTGCCAGGAGACTCATTGTGTGAAGGACATCTGCTGTTAAGGTAAGGTTTTACACAACTTCAGTATCAGTTTGCTTTGTAGTTTTAGTCTTGCATAATCAGTTGTGTGAAACTTTTAATATACAGAACATTTAAATGCCACAATGTTTAGTTAATTAGTGGTCAAATGAGTGGCAGCATATGTTTTAGGTACATCAGTGTTAGCAAGTCTGTGTAGACACTTTTGAGCAAAAATTTACTGAAGTATTCCATAGCGAGTTGTAGAGTTTCAGTAATTGGGAATGCATTATTTCTCTCTCTCTCTCTCTCCCTCAGTATGGATTCAGAGGTCATTATTATGCCGTTGGTATTGTGTTGGTTAAGAAAAGCATGAATATTGGCTTGATGTCTGAGCAGAACAAGTAAATTAGTACATAAAGAGGAACAGAGGCATATGTTATGCGCCACTAATACAGTGTGGAAAAATGCAGTAGTAATATGGACAAGTAGTAGGGCCTGTAGCCTGGGGGAGTAGCTGTGTAATGTTCTGTAGTCCTGTCTCGCCTTCATTCTTGCATATGGGTTCGATGCCGATCCTTGGCTCCGATTCTGCCTATTACAAAGCTCAAAGTGTCTAAGTTGGCTCATGGCTAGGTAGGTATTCCATAGTGCAGTAGTACAATCCCCAGATCTCGTTTGCCACATCTACGAGTTCAGAAGCGCTTCTTGCTTGGCTGTGGCCAAGTTCAAAACTTCTTTCATTATTCACTTTTACTGATACTTTAGCTAATTATACTTAATATTAGTATTAGTTATCTTAGAGATGGTGTTTAGAAGTGTGTTTGCTATTTACTTAGTTTTTTGAGACCTTGTTGGCCATTTGGCCCTTGTTGTTCTGTGTGTGGTATCCTGTGTGCTAGTTTCCAATACAATTAATATTACGTAGGTCCGCGTTTGTTAGGACCTTGTTTTTTGCTTTTTCATACCTTTAATATTGTGTGCAGTGTTTTGTACTACTTTTGACAGTTTATATTTCTGTAGGTCCGCATTCGTATTAGGGCCTTGTTTTCTCAATTCTGTAGATTAGTAGTTTGTGTGCATTGTTTGCCTCGTACTTTGCCTGCTCCTTAAGTTTCTGGTTTTCTCTGGCTTAGCTTCATTTCCATCTAGGTCCGTTTAAGTTAGAGGACCTAGTCCTCTGTTATCTTTGAATTTTTCTAACAGGGTTAGGCCTGTTTAAGCTAGATGACATAGTCCTCATTGTATTTGTTGTGTACCTATCTTAGGGCGAGGTCTGTTTAAATTAGAGGACCTTGTTTTCCTTATCTTTGTTTACAGAGCTCTGATAGATATGTCTAAAGGTCACAAACCTGCAGTAATTGTGTTTATTGCCTTGGAGCCATTCACTTGCAGGAAACTTGTTCCTTCTGCCACTCCTTCAGCTCCAGAGTTCTCCAGGAGTGAAAGAACAAGTTAATTCTGAAAGGTTTCCTCGAGCCTTCCTTCGAGAAAGACCTAACAAGCTGTTCTTCATCATCAAAGTCCCATTCATCCAGAAAATAGAAGGTCAAGTCGGCGAAGAGACATTCTCCAGCGCCGACTAGTGTATCAGAACCTCCTCAGGAAACATTTGAAGCTAGATAAAACTTCTACCTCCTCTCTTCCACTGTCCCCGGAGCCAGTCGAGGTGGTCGATATTGATACTGCAGTGTCAGCCCAAAGTCTTTTGGAGCAGACTACTGAAAAACTGCATCTGAGCCGGTTCAGAGATATTTTGCCGGTCTCCCCAACCTTGAGATCTCCAATTTTACAGAGATCCAGATTGCCTACCCTGTCATCCAGATACTCCAAGAAACTGTCAGATGTGGAGAGAGTAGTGCTTAGACTCTTGAAGTCGTCTGCTTTGCCCAAATTGTTGTAGACTCCGACCCAGTCGGTTCAGGAGCCATCAGAGTCCATTCTCTCTGTTGTAGTTCCTCCGAGCCGATTTGGGCCTTTGGAGCCAGCGATTTTGGTGCTGCTTGTTGTGGAACCCTTGGTTCCAGCTCCCCTTGTGACTGTCTCAGAGCCAGGTTCCACTCCAACACCTTCGGCGCCATCCGTGGTGTCTAGGAGCTGAAGCTCATCAGTTGTGCCCTGACAGGCACACTTGGACCCGAACCTCTTTGGTGCAGAGTCTCCCTCTTGGTGCGTCTGGTAGGGTGAGCTCAGACCCTACATCCATCTCGGAGCCACTCACTCTGGAGCTGAGGACCATCTCCTTTTCCTCTGAACCAGGGTGGTCTTCGGAGCCGGAGAGATCTGCTTTTGAGATGATGAGCATGCTGTCTCTGTCAGCTCCTTGCAAGGGTACCAATAGTCTTCCCCCTCTAGCACTGACCTCTGTCTCAACAACTTCTCTCTCTCTTGACAGCAGAGACCCGCAGCCTCAGGAGCCCCCGTTTGTTGGCCCCCAGTCTTCCAAGACCTCCCCGGAATGCCTTTCTGAAGAGCCCCCTCTGAAGAGAACATGCAAGAGGAAGCATGTAGACTCCCTGGATGAGTATCACCTCAGACACTGACCTCGAGGAGTCGGAAGGGTCCCCCAAGTCATCCTCTGATGATGTCTCCTTTGTAGACATTCTAGAGACTCTAAATCAGAGAGGCGGCTGGCCCACTGTCGCACCTTCTGATGAGTCAGTGTACCTGAAGGCTTTCGGGTCTCGACCTTCAGCCTCTTGGGTATCTCCACCGTTTGACGAACTCTTGCACCTGGTTAGTCAAAAGGTGTGGGAGACTCCTAATGCTGTGGAGCCAGTCTCCAGAAGACTCAACAAATTTCTCTCAGCCCCAAAAGAGTTTTTGTCCAAGGGCGTGCCTGTAGATGCCATGGTGGCGGCGGGCACTAAGGAGGAGCTAGCGAGACTTCAAGCATATCTTCTCTTCAGCGACTTTTACCCTCAGATCGATTAACTATTTTAAACATTTTACTAGGCTTCAGAGAGGTCTCCTCAAGGAGTTAGGAGATACTCTTCAAGGTACATCTACTGAAGGAGTCTCTGAGAATGACTGCTCAGTTGTCCACCTTAAATTCTGTCGTGAACTCCTCCATGAGGCTGATCTTCTATGCAGCCAACGGAGAGAGCAGGGCAGCGGCTTCAGTAGTTTCCCTTGGGCGATACTCCTGGATATGCTTATGTAATTTTGCGGAGCCTTTCAAGTCTACCTTTACAAACGCCCCCTTTGACTGTTCTTCTCTGTTTGGACCCAAGATAAACTCACCAGGTGTGAACAAGAAGGGAAAACTCTGTCTGCCGTGGGGGTGCGATGTTCTTCGTGTTTCACTTCTGAAACTCAAACGAAAATTTCAGGAGTTGGCCGACTGACACTTGCGAGTTGCTTCTGCTTCGGGCACAGCACGGCAAGAAAGACTGATGTAATGGCATCTCTGCATGTTTTATAACCCTGACGTCATGGAAGAAGGCACAACAACCGGCGCAGGACCCAAGACTTTGTTATACAGGCCGACTGAGTCTACCTGCAAGCAGATAACCCAAATGTAATGACTGCAACAGTGAATACACTTGAACATCTACATTTATGGTAAGTGTACACAACTGTACTTTTTGCTGTCCCTTCTAGACCATATCCCAAGAGTCAGAGAGGTGGTAAGATGTGGTTCAAGAAGTCCCAGAGATTTTTCCGGGATGCACAGGGTGATTCCTCCTTCAGAGACAGAGGAGGAGGAGCTAATGGTAGACATCGCCCTAGAGGCAGGAGGGGGTCCACAAACCAGGGTGGCCGCAATTCCTTTCGAGGCCATCCCTATCAGCACTCCTGATGTGTGGCCTGGCAGTGCTTCTCTGGAGCCAGTCGGGGGTCGCCTATCTTTGTATCCAGAGGCCTGGCCAAACATCACCCAAGACAAATGGGTACAAAGAATAATCACCAGAGGATACTTCATACCCTTGTCTCTTCCACCCCACATTCCCAAGAATATCCCGGATGTTCCACCCAATCACAGGGATCAAGCAACCGTAGAAGTGCAAAAGTTCATAGGTTCATACTAGGCTATCTGCCCTAGGGCATTTATAAGCCTAGCCAGAATGTGTTTGATTTTCGTCACCCATTTTAAATTTATTTTGCTATGCCCTTTTTCGAAGTTAGTATACTGTGCCTCTGTATAACAGTGACACAGAAGTGATACCCGGGGTAAACCTACGATCTCCCATCCACTCATCAAGATTCCTCTTGAAGAGCGTCAATGAGGGACTCTGCCTAACCTGGACTGGGATTTTATTTCAGAGTGAAGGGAGCCTCTGGGTTATGAATCTGTCCCTCCAGCATGTCCTATTTATTTCAGTGCTGAGGTTCAAGTCTCTCAAGCGCGTAGCTCGATGGGATTTAGATTTCCTGAGGTGCAGCATGTCCATTAATTCCGGGTTGGACATGGCTTTATACGTCAGGCACAGATCGCCTCTGAACAGGCGGTATGCCACTGAGTAGAGCTGGAGTTTCTTTAACCGGGCAGCATATGGCATCTGTTTGAGCCCTTTGATCTTCTTGGTGAGGTACTTTTGGGGTCTTTGCAGTTGCTGCAGGTGTCTGGTAAGGTGCATCCCAAAAGGGGCATTGTACTCAATTATGAGCCTGATGAGGGATGAGTAAAGATGCACGATGACCTCCCCTGATCTAGATGTGAATCCCTTCATGATTAGGTGGGCTATATAAAATGATTTTCTAACCACTTTGGCCACGTGGTTGTCAAATGAGAGATTGCTATCAACTTGGTTCCCCAGGTCCCCAATTACTTCTGTACTTAATGGATTACCACCTATGTGGTAATTTGTGGGCACTTTGTTTTTGCCAAAGGGGATGACTACACTTTTTGGCATTTAGCTTGAGGCCATGGCTCTGGCACCAGTTGTCTGTTTCTATGAGGCCCTTTTGGAGGATGCTTGTGTTAGCTGGAGAGTCGATTATGGCGCCCAGTTTGCAGTCATCTGCGAACTTGGTCAGCCACAGTCCTACCGTGTTGGCCTGTACCTCCGAGAAATATATACCGAACGAGAGGTCCCAGGACTGAGCCTTGTGGGACACCACTTGTAACTGGTTTGGAGTCTGACATGGCTCCAACAATTCCAACCATGTGGGTTCTGTCCTTGAGCCAGTTTGCAATCCATCTAGTGACACAGGGGTTTATATTTAAGCTGGTGAGCTTATCTATAATGCCAGAGTGGGGTATTGTATGGAGGTATTGCGAGGTCCAGGTAGGCTGTGTGGACCACCTTCCCCTCATCAATGGCCTTGGTGACTGTTTCAGAGAAATCAACCAAGTTTAAGAGGCAGGATCTGCCCTTAAAGCCAAACTGGGTAGGATCCAGTGTCTGTAGGTCCCCAATATCTTTATGAGGTCCATGATGATCCTTTCCATAGCTTTGCAGACCAAGCTAGTCAGGCTTACGGGGCGATAGTTTCCAGGATCCGTTGAGGCACCACCTTTATGGAGAGGGACCACTGTTGCTGTATGCCACTCTTTGGGTACATATCCTGTAGTAAGGCTGAGATTGAACAGTAGTTTTATGTTTGGGTTTAGCTCTTCTTGGAGTTCATGTAGGACGCAGCCCGGGACACCGTCTGGTCCCATTGATGCTGTGTTTTTTGCTTTGGAGAGGGCGGCTTTTACCTGAGCATCTGAGATGTCAGGGAGGCAGCACTCTGCTGGGATAGATATTTGCCCTTTTGGTGGGGGGGGGGGAGTTTGCGCTGAACCTGTCAGCTAGGATGTTGGCAATGTCTGTGGGTGGAGTGTATTTTTTGTCATTTTGGACTAATTCTGAGCATATCTGGGAATTACCACCCAGGTTCTTAACACAACTAAAGAAAGCCTTGCGATTATCCTTAGTGTCCTGTGCAATTTTTCTCTCGAAGCTGGCCTTAGACAATTTTATGAGTGCCCGTAGTTTTTTGCTAATACCGATCAGTGATGCCTTCCCTTTTTGGGATATTGCTCTATCATTTAGTAGCTTCCTCCTTCTATTGTATAGTTTGTTTATGGCTGGGGTCCACCAGACAGGACGTCTGCCTTTGGAGGATTGGGTCTTGATTTTATTTGGGATCGCATGATCCATGCATTCTTGAAAGTGTAGAATGCGTTTATAAAGGATTCTGCAGTCTGGGCCGTATTTTCCACAGGCCCAGGGGCTTTGAAGGATTCCACCTCAGTTTTGAGGAGTGTGAAATTTGCTTTAGAGAAGATTTTCACTGTGGTTTTCTGGGCAGGGGGTGGGGTCGGGATGTGAATATCCAGTGAGATTAGTTTATGGTCTGATCTTACCAGTGAGGGGATACACTTCTGGTCTGGAGCATAGAGTCCCCATGTTGGTGATGATCAGGTCCAGTATGTTTTCCCCTCTTGTGGGAGTGGTAACAAGTTGTTCCATAGCATTTGAGTTTATAAATTCTAGGAACCTTTGGGCTAGGGTGTTGGAGCTAGAGTAATGCTCCCAGTCTATGTTTGGGTAGTTGAAGTCGCCCAGTATAATGGTGTTTGGAGAGACCTTCATATTTTCCAGTGTTCTCAGGAAGGCCGAGTGGGGTTCCTGGGTTTGGGAGGGTGGTCTGTAGCAGGCTATAAACTGGAAGGCAGTTTTACCCACTGTTAGTTGCACATGGATAGTCTCTGATGCTTCGTGCTTTGCCACCAACCTGGAGTTGTGGGTATCTTTGAATATCGATACTCCCCCCTCCTTTTGTGGTTCGGTCTAAGTTTTGGGACCGAAAAGCATGGTGTGTGGTATAACCTGGTAGTGCTGGGGTGCTCTCGGGAGCCCTGAACCAGGTTTCTGTTACAGCACAGATATCAATGTTCTCCATGCTAAGGAGAGTTTCGAGTGCGTGCATCTTGAGGTTTAGACTTCTGGCGTTGAGTAGCATTACTCTTAGTTTCTTATCCCTTGTGATACCTATGGAGGTGGGTTTGTCTTTTGAGCCTTGCCTAAAAAAGGCACTATGGGGGTAGCAAGAGCCTTTGCCAATATTCGAAAGCCCAGGGGTGACGGGTGCAAGCTGTCCCTAGCGAAGCATCGTGGCTTGTCGAGCATATCATCCCAAGCTGACCGGCATTGGATCCCCTTTAAATGACACCAGTACTTAAGCCAATTGTTGAAATTGATTATCTTGTCTTCATATTGTGGCATCATTCTTGGTGAGGGTAAGATGCTACTCAAGGTCAGGGTCATACCGGCCTGGGCTACATGCTCATAGAGCTCCTCTGTCTCTTCATGTAGTCCAGGGAGGTACGTCTCAGGTTATTCACACCAGCATGGACAATGACTGAGTCATATTTGTACTTGCCTTGGAGTGACCTGAGTGCTTGTGTTATGTGGCGGATCCTAGCACCCGACAGGCTGCTCACCGTGACCCTCTCCTTGTTCAGCCTGGTGAGCGGGACGTCAGTGTGCCTGACGATAGTCACCTATTACAAGTTAATCAGGTGTGTTTAGTCTTAAGGGCTGTGACTGTTCGGCACACTGGCTTTGTGAGATGTGTTGCACGTGTTTTGTTTTGGGGTAGCGGTTGCTTGGGTGTCTGCTTTTGGAGGTCTCTGCTGCTTAGGCAGATCTTTATTTAGAGCCTCCGAGTATGTTTTTGTGTGATTATGTGTTTGGTTTGCTGTCGTGGTAGGTCTATGTGAGACTGGAGTTGTAGTGAGTGTGGTTTCCTTCTCCTCCTGACTGGTTATGCCAGTACTGAGTTGAGAGAGCTTAGCCTCCAGTTTGGCTATATGGTTGCATCTCTCACATGTGTTGGAATTTGTTGGGAGGAGGAGAGGGTTGTCTGTTTACATGAGGCAGTTGTAACATTGCCTCAAGATTCCCAGATTCATCAGCTGGGGACCGGAGAGGAGATTGACAACTGACCTTTGGACATGCTAGAATAATATTGGGAATTCCTTTATAATTGAAAACGAGGGCCAGTGGGGAGTGAGGGTGTAGTGCTTTTAATTTTTAGTGCTGACTTATATAATTGCTTTAGTGAGCAAGTGCCAGGTAACTTAAGTGCAATGTGTTACAGGTAACTTAAATGCAAAAATGACAAACAGTAACTTTCTTTCAAGTGAAACAAGGAAATAAGTACAGTAAGCAATGCAGATATCACTAGTGATCCACAGAAGCGCTGAGAAGCCGCATATTAGGTGGAATTAGCGTTCCAGGGAAATAACAAGCAAACAAACAACAAGCGTATAAACAAAGCTAGATTCAGCAGGCCTCGATCTAGTCTATGCTACAGCAAACAAGGTGTACCAATTTCAGTAAGATACAGTTCAAATATTCAGGCACTATAAACCTTTAACCAGAAATTCCCAGCTCAGAAGGGCAGAGTCCAGCCTCTTCTCCCACAAGAGTGCAGACCACAAACCTTCTTGATGTAAAATAACTGTCCTGAAGCCCAAGTGCTTAAACCAGAACTAATACACTTTAAGAATAACAGACACTGGGCTCTCAATCAGCAGTTCCCAACTTAGAAGGATTAAAGCTACCTGTCCTGCCACCACAGTGCATGCCACAAACCTTACTAATGTAAAACAACTGGTCTGAATCCCAAGTGCTTAATCCAAAAGACTTACAATGATAGCTACACTTTAATCAAGTTACTACCAAGCAGTAATAAATACAATTGAATACTTTAGAGAATGCCTGGTTTAGTGCTCGTTACACAAAGCAAGCTAGATCCAGCAGGCCCGAATCCAGTCTATGCCACAGCAAACAAGGCGTACCAACTTCAGTAAGAAGCAGTTCAGATATGCATGCACTATAAGCCTTTAACCAGAAATTCCCAGCTCAGAAGGGCAGAGTCCAGCCTCTTCTCCCACAAGAGTGCAGACCACGAACCCTCTTAATGTAAAATAACTGGCCTGAAAGCACAAGTGCTTAAACCAGAATTAATACACTTTTAGAATAACAGACACTGAGCCCTCAATCAGCAGTTCCCAACCTAGAAGGATGTAAGCTACCTGTTCTGCCACTACAGTGCAGACCACAAACCCTCTCAGTGCAAAACAACTGGTCCGAAGCCAAAGTGTTTAAACCAAAAGGCTTAGAATGAGTTACACCAAGCAGTAATAAATACAATTGAGTACTTTTAAGAAACACAAGTACAGTAAAAGCAGATGAAATTTTTTTTTCTGAACAAGTGCTGAGATCAAAGAAACAGATTTGAGTGCTGAAACTAGAAAACTGGCTAGTTATAAGAAAAAAAAAACTAAGCTAGAAGGCTTCCCTCCAACACAGAAGGGCTTGGGGGCTCAGAAGCCTACAAATAGTCTATACCACTTAACAGGAAAGGCAGGAAACGAGCTTAAATTTTTTTTTTTTTTTTTCGGTTTCCCAGATGCCGTCTTTGTACACGGTAGGAGTGCCTGAAATCAGAATATGATCTCACTGCACTCAGTTGAGTGAGCAAATGAGGTGGGCCCAGAAGGAGTATCCAAACACAAATTTACAAGAGGGACGGGCAGTTTCATGGCCACTAAGATTAACACCAAAACAAAAACAGGGAGAGTGGGTGGGACTAACTGAAGAGCAGAGTCGAAACTTCCAGTTCAGTTAATATTCCTGCAACACAGTTAAAATCAATTTAAATACTGTATTTTTTGGAAAAAAAAGTGCAGATAAAGGTACTTAAATTCTCTGATATGCCCAGTTGAATACAGCTAGTTCTTAGCCGGCCAAAGCTGAGGTTTTTAAGCAGAAAATATTTCACACTGTACCACTTAAATAGGCAAGGACAGGAAATCAAAGAATGTGGCTACCCCCACACCTGTAATTACTAGCAAATAATAAAATTCAGCAATCACTGACCAACTTCCAGTTCAGTTAATATTCCTGCAACACAGTTAAAATCAATTTAAATGCTGTATTTTTATACTGTATTTAGCAAAAGTTGCTTTCAAAGAGAGTCATCCAAACTGTCCCCACAGACCAGATAGTATTTGGAGCTTACTCAAGATTCTTTTTAGTGCCAAAATGAACAGGAGACTGGAGGCCCATCTTGGACCTCAGCAAACTAAACAAATCTGTAAAGGTTAAGTTACGGATGGTGACACGGCAGTCTATATTCCCTCTTTTGGGAATAGACAATTGGATGTGCTCCATAGACCTCCAAGATGTGTACTACCATATAAAAATGGACAGAGCATCAAGGAATCATTTACGCTTCTGGCTGGGAGCCAGTCATTACTAATTTCGTGCTCTGCCCTTTGGTCTCACCACAACCCCCAGGGTGTTCACCAAATGTATGGCAATAGTGACAGCTTACCTGAGACATCGTGGATTCCTAGTGTATCCATACCTGGACGACTGGCTCCTGACCGCCACCACCAGGCACCTACTCCTACAAACCAGAGATTCGACCATCTAGCTCTGTTCCCAGCTGAGGATTATAATAAATTGGGAAAAGTCTGCCTTATCGCCTTCTCAATTTGTGACTTTTATAGGTGCAGAAATAGACAGTCGCCATGCTAGCTCGTCTACCTGCAGACAGAATTCAAAACCTCAGGCAACAAATTCTCAGTCTACTTTCTGTGTAGAAAGTCAAGGCAGAGACAGTGCTAAAACTCTTGGGGACCATGGCCCCCACCATAACTCTAGTCTCTCTAGACAGATTGCATATGCGAATTCTCCAATGGCTTCTATTTTCCCAGTGGTCCCTTCAGCAGCTGCCTCTATCTCACTCTATCCTCATAAGAGTCGTACAAAAAGGACCTTCGTTGGTGGATTCAACCTGCTCAACTGACTACAGCACTCAATTCCTCCCTCACCAACCCGTTGCTACTGTGACCACGGATGCCTCACAGGGTGGGGGGCATTATCTAGGCAGGACTGTCCAAGGCACATGGCAAGATCACGAGGCTCACCTGCATATCATTGTCTTAGAGATGAGAGCAGTGCTTCTAGCATTGCAAACACTTAACGACTTTCTTCCTCTAGGGACGATAGCAATCCAATCGGACAGTGTCAGCGGTATGGTATCTAAACGAGCAAGGAGGAACCAGATCTTACCCCCTTTGTCGGGAGGCTCTTCGTGTTTGGAAGTGGGCGTTATCTTCCCAACGCTTTCTAATAGCAAAGCATATCCCGGGGACAACCGTGCGATAGCCGACAAGCTCAGCAGGGCAATCTTGATTCCTCACAAGTGGTCTCTGAATCAGGAAATAGCAGAACAAGTCTTCCACAAATGAGGACAGCCTTGCCGCGATCTCTTTGCCAGCCCGATCAACGCTAAATGCAGCAGCTATTTCTCCCTTATGCCCCCTCCGGCGAAGTCACTGAGAGACGCACTTGTTCACGATTGGCCCGCGGGACTCCTTTATGCATTCCCTCCCTTTCCGCTTGTATCCAAAGTGATACAGAAAGCGAAGTTATTGGGAAGCAAGATGATTATCATCACTCCTTGCTGGCCTCGCCAGGTTTGGTTACCCTTTCTCAGGCCTCCTCTACTACATGATCCATGGACTCTGGACCCAGTGCTAGACCTCTTGACACACATATCAAGCTCCCTTCATCCCTGCCTCCACACCCTCAACTTGACAGCGTGTTTGCTCCACTTCCATCCCTAGTCAGGCTTCATGACCTTTCCCTTGCTGTGACCCACATCCTTACATCTTTGCATAAACCTTCCACTAGAAAGTTAATACAATAGCCAATGGAGAAGGGTTTTCTATCTGGGCAACAGAAAGAAATGTAGATCCTTACACAGCATCCATCCCTGTGGTGGTAGAATTTTTGTTTGAACTTTTCCATCAGGGATCAGCTGCTGCCACAATTAGGGTCCAATTGGCAGCAATGTCTAACTTTCATTTGGGGCGACATGAAGCTAATCTGATGTCCCACAGTTTATGTAAAACCTTGCTTAAAGGCGCTACTTTGCTGAGACCTCCCTTTCAGGAACCTGTATCTCCTTGGGATCTAAACTTCGTTCTGTCCAAACTAATTTCCCTGCCTTTTGAACCCGCACATTCGTGTCAATTGAAGTTTCTGTCTTGGAAGACTTTGTTTCTAGTAGCTATCACATTAGCTAGACTGGTATCAGAGTTGCAAGCACCGTCAATTAAGCCTCCTTATTTGATTTTCCACAAAGACAGAGATGTTCTTCGTGTTTCACTGTTGCAGTCATTACATTTGGGTTATCTGCTTGCATTGGCCCTCATTCGGCCTGATTAACAAAGTCTTGGGTTCTGCGTCGGTTGCTGTCCCTTCTTCCATGATGTCAAGTCGTCAGGGATATAAAACATGCAGCCGACGCTATTACATCAGTCTTTCTTGCCGTGCAGTGTACGAAGCAGAAGCAGTTCGCAAGTGCTGGTTGGCCGACTACTGAAATTTTCGTTCTTGAGTTTCAGAACCGAAGTCTTCAACTAAAGCTAAGTACCCCGTTGGGGAAACTTTTTCTTGCTCCTTACCGATGTCAGTAAAAGTTAATAATTGCATTACTTGGAGAAAACAGCTTTCCTTTTCGCAATCACTTCTGCAAGAAGGATATCTGAATTACAGGCCCTTATGGCAGTGGAACCTTTCATCATCTTTCATGCGGGCAGTGTCTCCCTCAGATCCAGTCCCTACTTCATGCCCAAGGTGGTATCCAGTGTGGCTCTTAATCAGTTCATTCATTTGCCTACCTTCTTTCCTAACCCACAGAACAAAGGGGAACGAATACTGCACTCTTTAGATGTGCACAGACCGCTTCGATTCTACTTGGACAGGACTAAACCTCAAAGGAAATCTGAACAACTGCTGGTGGTATTTGCTGAAGGGATAGAGGGAAAAGCCATGTCAAAACAAACCATTTCAAAATGGATAGGCCACTGCATTCATTTCTGCTATAAGCACCATGGAAAACCTCTTCCACAGGGCATCAGACCCCATTCAACCAGGGCTGCATCTTCCTCTACAGCCTTTCTCAGAGGTGTCCCTACTAGGGACATTCTAGAAGCTGCTACCTGGAGTTCTGTACATACTTTCACCAAGCATTATCATTTGCCAATTTTCTCCAAATCCAGAGCTGGTTTTGCCACTGCAGTCTTGCAGGGCCTTATAGATGGTCCTAATTCTTTTTAAATTTCTCCTCCCATCCTTAGCTTTGGGAATTTACCCAAATGTAATGACTGCAACTGTGAAACACTAAGAACATAGTACAGTTGTGTACACTTACTATAAATGTAAATGTTCGAGTATATTCACTGTTGCAGTCCTGGTTGTCCTCGCTCCAGCCCCCTTTCTTCTTTTGCCTATACCTCTAATCTCACTTACTATGCTCTAAAAGCATTTTGGTGTATTTGCATTTTTGTTGGAGGTAGATCCTTGTATTTATAGATTTGATTGCTTCCCATTAGGGGGGCAACTGACATCTGGGGCAAGAAAAACTGATGTAATGGTGTCGGCTGCATGTTTTATACCCCTGACGACCTGACATCATGGAATAAGGGCCAGCAACTGACGCAGGACCCAAGACTTTGTTAATCAGGCCGGCTGAGGGCCAGTGCAAGCAGATAATCCAAATGTAATGACTGCAACAGTGAAACACGAAGAACATCTCTCTTTGTGGAAAATCAAATAAGGAGGCTTAATTGAGAGTGCTTCCAACTCTACCAGTCTAGCTAATGTGATAACTACTAGAAACAAAGTCTTCCAAGACAGAAACTTCAATTGACATGAATGTGCGGGTTCAAAAGGCAGGGAAATTAGTTTGGACAGAATGAAGTTTAGATCCCAAGGAGATACAGGTTGAAGATACATAAAGACCACTGCAAGCAGATAACCCAAATGTAATGACTGCAACAGTAAATACACTTGAACATCTACATTTATGATACGTGTATACAACTGTACTTTTCCTTTCATACAAATCCGTCCTTTATCCCTAAAGTTTGCTCTCAGACTAATTTGAACCACACTGTCAAATTAACTGTATTTTTCCCTAATCATTCCAACACTGCAGAGTACATATTTCATCATCTTGATGTTCCCAGGCAGTTATGGTTCTACCTTCACAGGACTAAGGAACTCAGGAAAATCAGGTCAATTGTTTGTATCCTTTTCTGAGTCTAGAATAGGTCTGCCAGTCTCTAAAGTGACCCTATCTAATTGGATTTTGAGCTGTATTTCCTTCATTTACTCTTCCAATGGAAAGGCTCTACCATTCAAGATTAAGGCTCATTGTACAAGATCCCTGTCCACATCTGCCACCTTCCAAGCCAGAGTTCCAATCGATAGTATTTGTGCAGCAGCAGTTTGGGCTACCCCTCATACCTCTGTTACGCATTACAAACTGGATTTGATCTCCAGAGGTAGAGCCTCCTTTGGTTCCACGGTACTCAGCAGTATATTCCTGTGAGCCACCCAAGAGTAAGGTTCTAGGGACGCTGTCCCATATGCAAGAATGAAGGCGAGGTAGGACTGCAGAACATAAAAAAGTTGTGTACTCACTGTAACATTCCATGTTTGTAGTCCATCTCAACCTTCATTCTTAAGAACCCACCCACCCCCCGTCCTGGAAGGATCTGAAGACAAGATAGTGTTACCTTTGATAGGGTGGAGACCTTTCATTATTCTTTCTGGATAACCTTTTTTTCTTTCTGTAGTTTAGCAGCAAACAAGATCTTTGGATTGTACTTGTGCACTATGGGATACCTACCTAGCCACAAGCCAACTAAGAGACTTTGAGCTTTGTAATAGGCAGAGTCGGAGCTGAGGATCTGCTCCGAACCCATATGTAAGAATGAAGGGTGAGATGGACTACAAACATGGAACGTTATGGTGAGTACATAACTTTTTTCCTTCTCCTTATGGCTCATGCCTGCTTTGACTATCCGACTGATGTGGCTCCTACACATTTGTTTTGTTCTGGACTGTACTGGGTGAGAGAGATTGCATGGATAGGCTATGCCAAGATAACCATCGGGATTTTCACTTTGCAGTTGTAACAGACCCCTTTTTGCCTTTGCATAAATGATTTGGCAGTGGAAGTGCAGCAAGTGAAGGATGGAGCTGTCACTTTTGCAAAAACCATCCCTTTCATAAGCATGTTGTGCTAGGTTGTTCTCCAGCAAGGACTCAAGTTCATACCATTCAACTGTACCACCAGGAGAGGTGAGCAAACATTGCTTCTTCAATCCTTTACCAAACTGGCTGCCTCCTCTCATTGCCCAGGCCACTTTGGCTGTATCCCTTTATATGGTGACGTCAGAATCGGCTTTGTCTTGTAGTGCTGTATATGTACACACTGTAACCATTTGAAGGTGTCTGAACTCTGAATTGCTGCCAACTGCTGGTTGCTACACTTCTGTCTAAATTGCAGGCAACAACACAGTTCAAAGGTAGATGTTCATCGTGTTACCCTGCTGCAGTCATCACACTCGGGCTATCCTGTCGTCAGGCGGTCCCACAGTGGGACTGAATTCCAAAGTCTTGGTCCGGTGTCGGTTGCTGTCACTTCTTCCCTGACGTCAGTGCGCCAGGGGTATATATGATGCATTAGACGCCATTTTCTTCAGTCTTAGTCTTTCTTGCCGCGCGGTGCCCGAAGCAGTTCGCAAGTGCCGAAGTCGAATTTCAGTTCCGAAGTCTTCGGTCTGAGGCAAGAAAAGTTTCCCCAACGGGGTACTTAGCTTTATTGATGTCAGAAAAAGTTAACAATTGCATTTCTTGTGGGAAGCATATACCTCATAAGGATTTTCATTCTTATTGTATACCTTGCCTAGGCCCAGACCACGACGTCACTGGTTGTCGCTTTTGTGCTAGGTTTAATAAGCGAACTATAAAACGATGCTTCGATTTCGCACGACACTACTTCGGTAGAAAATTTAATTACATTATGCCGTCGGAGCAACCGACTACTGACGTTCACAAAAAACGCAAAGATAAGGACAGGCAGCCTAGACCCAAGCCAGACTCCGAGGCCTTGGCTGGGCCGGTCTCCGGTTCACCGGTTTTCAGTGAGGCGCCTACGCAGCCCCTGGCTACCGCAGAATTGGAACCAGACACCGCTTCGGATCCTATGGCAGAGAGTTCTTGGCCGACGCGGCCATTTTCTTTAGGCCCTACCGACGACATTGCAGAAAGAGAAGCCGGTGCTGCAGAAACACCTTCGGTTTCTGAAGGTGTCTTCAGACAGATGACACTCACCATAAAAACGTATCCTAAGCTTAAGACTCCTCTTAAACCAAAAAAGACTGCACTTCAGTCTCCAGTTCAAGGCCCCATGCCTAAGAAACAGATGCTCAAAATGGCTGAAGATTTGATCTCTTTAATCAGGGGTTCCCAACTCCCACCCGACAAAAGGCCTAGACAAGAGGAAGATTATGCCTCCTCTGATCAAGTGTCTATTTCCTCAGGCTCCTCTGCGGAACAAGATTACTCCTTTCCCCCTTACGAAGATTCTGATGTTGAGGATTCCATTCCCTCAGCTTCTCCCCCTGAAGACTACTCTTTTGGGGAAACTTTACATACTATGAGGGAACATTTTCACTGGGAAGGTCAGGACTACTCTGACTCAAAGAAAAGACTCGGAGTTTCTTTTACTCCCCCAGCACAGACCACTTGCTATCCCCCCCCAGTTTTAGACATTGTGGATGATGTTTACTTAGAATCTAGTTTAAATCCAGATTCTCTGCCTCCTGCTCCAGCCAAACCAGACAGATACTATAGAGTGCCTGACTCCTACAAATTGCTTTATAAAAGCCCTGTTGCTGGCCCAGACACTGTCTCCCAGGGTCCCAAAGGGGCTAAGGCTTCTATGGCAAAAAATCCTGTACCCTCTGAAAGGGACTCCAGAGCAGTAGACAGGTGGGGGAAGAAGGTTTACACCTCAGCCACTCTAGCTAATTGAGCACTAAATTGTCAAAATTCACATGCTAAAATACCAGCAATTTCTAATGTCTCAAATAAAACAAAAGATGAGCACACGCCCTCAACAGTCTGAATTGAAGGAAATGCAGGATCTGTTGCATACACCTGAACAGGTGGGCAAACATACTTTACAATGTGGATTTGATTCCTTAGACACTTCCTGTAGAGCAGCTGTTACTGGGTCTGTTATACGTAGGCATGCTTGGTTAAAGGAATAAATTCTGCCTGATCATGTTAAAGCAAAGTTACTAGATGCTCCCTTACAGCAGGATGTCCTATTTGGAGTTAAAACAGAAGAAGTCTTAAAGAAAATGGAGGATAAGGCAAAATCTATGCAGACTGTCAAAGATTTCTTACAGGTTCAGCCCCCTCGCTTCATTAGAAGTTGGCCAACAAAAAATTGGTCCTTTCTAGCTACTGACAGAACTCAGAGGGGTAAATACAGATGCCCAAGAGGCAGAGGACAACCACAAACCCACTACAAACCTCTACAATGGGGTACTGCAACACAGAAGGGAGGAGAAGACAGGCCCCAAACTACTAGAAGGCAAAAACAATGACTAAAACCTCATATGGCCAAGCAAAACTCTCTTGGCAGCTCCCTTGGGAGGAAAATTAGCACTTTTTTCAGACAACTGGCGCATAGTCACAAAGGTCAAATGGGTCCTGGACATTATTTCACAAGGATACAGATTCCTTTTCCACACCTTGCCAATGATGAGTAATGCCATACCTGCCACAAAATCAATGGGCAGAGGCACAAAAACAAATGACAGCTCTCATGGACATGAGAGCCATTCAACTGATACCTACATGGGAGCAAAGCCAAGGATTTTACTCAAGACTCTTTCTAGTCCCCAGAAAGGACAATGCTTGGAGACCAATTCTGGACCTTTCTAAACGCCTTCTTGCAAGTACCCAAATTTAAGATGCTAACACTACAACAGCTTCTTCCCATGTTGGGCAAGAAAGCATGGCTAGTAACATTGGACCTCAAGGAGGCATACCTGCATGTCCCTGTCAGACAAAATTGCAGAAGATACCGCTGTTTCATTGCGGGTTCAACCCATTACCAATTCTCTGCACTGCCCTATGGCTTATCCATTCTGCCCAGGGTTTTCACAAAATGCCTGGCACCAGTAATTGCATACTGCAGACAAAGAGGAATTCAAATATGCCCATACCTGGACGACTGCCTCATCCAAGCAGAAAGCAAGGACATCCTCTTACAATATCTGGCTTTTGTAAAACACCTTCTAAGTTGCCTAGGGTACACAGTAAACGAAAAGAAATCAAAACTAGTACCCTCACAAAATATGACATTCCTGGGTGCCAGCTTGAATACAACGGCCCAGATGGCTTATCTGACGCCAGACAAACAACTACAACTGACTCAATATTTCAAAACAATGGCAACAAAGACCCAACTCCCTGCAAGAAAAATTCTCCAGGTCTTGGGCTTCATGGCATCTTGCATACTACTAATACCATTTGCAAAGCTGCATATGAGGAAATTACAGTGGTACCTAAAAAGCATATGGTCTCAACACAGCCACAGCTTGGACACAATGATATCTCTCATTCCCTGCCTTCAACAAGAGTTTCTGTGGTGGTCACAGACATGTCATCTCAACAAGGGTCAGCCTTTCACCTTGCCCCCAGCCAGGCAAACTGACAACAGATTCATCGGACTATGCCTGGGGGGGCACACATGGCAGGACAGTGCGTTCAAAGCATATGGACTGCAGATCAAAGGAATCTGCACATCAATCAAAAAGAAATGCTAGCTGTACAGAATGCCCTGACAGCCTTCAAGGACCTCTTGCATCCAGGACAGCTTACAATAAGGACGGACAACACCACAGTAATGTGGTACATAAACAAGGGGGTACACACTCTTACCCTCTATGCAGGCAAGCAATGACCTTGTGGAACACATCATTGGCTTACCAAGTTCAGCTACAAGCTCAATTCCTGCCAGGAAAAAAGAACACATTGGCAGACTACCTCAGCAGAAACATCATGGATCCCCACGAGTGGAAACTGGATCCACACGTATTTGCAATGATAACTCAAAAATGGGGCCACCCAAAACTATCAGCTAACAAAATTTTGTACAAGGACGCTTCACCATCAAGCTTGGAAAGTGGACGCACTCTGTTGGAAAAACCTGACTGTATATGCCTTCCCTCCATTGCCCCTTCTCACAAAGGTGCCGCTGAAAGTCAGGAAGGAGAGACCCAGAATGATACTCATAGCCCCAGACTGGCCACGCCAGCACTGGTACCCACTACTAAGGAATATGGCCCAGGGCCCACCTTGGATTTTTACCACAAATTGCTTATTTACTCACACAGCAAGACAATCAGATTCTTACACAGCCAGCTCAAAACCTTAAATTTCGCTGCATGGCAAATCACCTAAGCAACCAGCCAGCTCCTCTTTCTCAAGCAGTTACGGATGTTATTCTGGAAGCTAGGAGGCCAAGCACCAGGAAGGCCTACTCAGACAAATGGAAAAGGTTTTGCGCCTGGAACCAAGCTAAAGGGCAAAATACCCTTCAGCCTCGCATACCTCAGATTCTACAGTATTTAACTGAGATGTTGCACAAAGGACTTTCTTTTTCTTCTATTAAAATCCACGCCTCAGCTATTTCAGCTCACTACAACACGGATCCTCCCTTATTTTCACATCCACTTCTAAGGCAGTTTCTCAGAGGGGCCAAAAACATTAGGCCCCCCCAGGAGAGCACCTACACCAACCTGGGACCTCAACTTTGTTCTGGAAAAACTTACGCTACCTCCTTTTGAACCAGGTTTCTCTGCTGACCTAAAGTTTATATCATGGAAGACTGCCCTGCTGCTAGCAATAACTTCAGCCAGAAGAGTCTCAGAGCTTCAGGCACTAATGGCAGTAGAGCCTTTGCTCATTTTCCATCAAGACAGAGTTTCTCTACAAACTAATTCCTCCTTTATGCCTAAGGTGGTATCCATTGTGGCTCTAAATCAAACCATCCACTTACCCACCTTCTTTCCAAATCCACAGAACAAAGGAGAAAGACTCCTGCACTCCTTGGACATTCACAGGCAACTACGTTACTACTTGGATAAAACTAAGGTTTTCAGAAAATCTGACCAGCTCTTTGAATCGTATGCTGCAGCTTCACAAGGGAAGGCCATATCAAAACAGACCATTTCCAAATGGATAGGACATTGCATTCGTTTTTGCTACATCCATCATGGAAAACCAGTTCCTGCTACCATACGGCCCCACTCTACCAGGGCAGCAGCGACATCTACAGCCTGCTTCAGGGGGGTGCCAGCCAAGGATATTTTGGAAGCTGCAACTTGGAGTTCAGTAAACACCTTCACCAAACACTACCACTTACCACTTTACTCTAAGACTAGGGCTGGCTTCGCCACTGCAGTTCTGCAGGGCCTTCTAGCCTCCTCTAACCCTGTTTGACTCCACCTCCCATCCTTAGCTTTGGGATTCTACCCAAGTGTGATGACTGCAGCAGGGTAACACGATGAACATAGTACAGTTTTGTACCTACCATAAATGTAGATGTTAGAGTGCATACCCTGCTGCAGTCCAGGTTACCCCCTCCCTCCATCCCCTCTGACCTAACTAACAAAAACTTTACAATACACTGATACTATCTTTGTGATGTATTTGCTTATAGCTGGAGGGATGTTTTGTTTGTGCTAAACTTTTTAGATTGGTACTATTTACTGACCACCTTTTTGGGGGCACCTGACATCTGGGGCAAGAGAAATTGAAGAAAATGGCGTCGGATGCATCATATATACCCCTGGTGTACTGACGTCAGCGAAGAAGCGACAGTAACCGACGCCGGACCAAGATTTTGGAATTCAGGCCGACTGTGGGACCGCCTGACAACAGGATAACCCGAGTGTGGTTACTGCAGCAGGGTATACACTTGAACATCTACATTTATGGTAGGTACAAAACTGTACTTTTCTGAAGTTGACCTGTACTGTTGAAGTGTGTTCAGGAATATGCATGACGATTCTCAAAATGTTAAGTTTTTATGGTGAAAACCAGGCATTTACTTCACTAGGGCATGATCAGTTAATGTACTGGACAATTCTGGTAGATATCCACTTTGGTATTGTTTATAAATATGAATTATGAAGATTTTTGTGCCAAGTGAGTTTCTGCAAATATAATTCATCTTTCTTGATTTCCAGATTACAGTGTAAGGTTTTGGAAGCCATTGCACCACCCCAGCACAATGGCATGGCCAATGGCCATGCTGGCACCAAGCTTGATGGAGATATAATTGTCATCAGTGACAGTGATGATGAGGAACCATCAGGGAATGTTTCAGTAGCTGAAAGGTAAAATTAATGAATATGGTTGGTTGCGGTTGTAATTTATCTTAAGTAGTACTTGAATACATGCTTGATATGACCGGTCAATATTGGCACGTGTGCTTGTGAAATGACCAAGTTAAAATTGTTCTGTCCTGGCAGTTGCAGCATTTTTTTCCCACGGTACTCGACAGTAAGTGTTTCATGTTCACCATATTATTTTACTGTTGAAGTAGTATTAGCTGTATTAAGGTTATACCCTGCCAAGGATGTAACAGCTGGCCAGCTTCCAAAGGTTGAGGTCTCCTTCCACATGTCCAAACTGTCAGGCAGCTCGATCTGAGCTGACTAAAAGACAAGTTTGGTCACAATGCCATTCAGAGCTTTGTCTCCAAAGAGTGTACTTAACTGAACCTTTTGAGGATCGATGGTCTGCTTGTGCTTTCCTTCGTTGTGTAGAGAAGTTCCCTTCAGGCAAGAAAACTTCCATTTTCTTTTGTTTGTTTTATTACTTCCCTTTTCAGTAAAGTTATTTTAAAGCTAGCAGTGTTAGACTCTGAGACTAACTTACTTTTAAATGGAACTTTTTATTTTTTAACTTTTGTGGGGCTGTCATAGTATTTCAAAGTGCTTTTTACTGTGTTTTTTTATTGCTATCCAAACAAAGCAACTTTTATAGACTGGTAGTGTTGGTTCCACTGTCGGCCCTTCTTCCAGTCACAAAAAGAAAAAAAATAAGCAAACACACACAGGCTAACAGTTTGCCTCATCCACAGGTGGTTGACTGCTATGGCCATTTGTTGTACCTCAGACCACTTCTCTTTTGCCCTGAAGCCCTCTGGTGTAGTACTTACAGCCATTTCAGACAGGGAGTTAGCCACATCCTCTGCAGCTGTTGGGGTCCCTTTAGTAGGTAAGGGAAAGCCACTCTTGTCTGTCCTGGGAGAAGGAACAGGAAAAATTTCTCTGTCAGAATGGTGTGCCCATCCTTTGGGAACTGCTGCTACCTTTAGTAACGCTGCTTGTCCCCATTTTACCTGTCCAAAAAAGAAACGGTAAACCCAGTGTGTCCATGCCTCCCCAGTTTTCTTTGTATGCGAGTAGTTTATGGGGTCTAGCTTGGGGTTTAATTCAGGCTGTTGATTCCTTCTGTAAAGTAGTAGTTGGTAAAAGAAGTGATTATTCTTTTTCTGAAGGGGTACATGGTTGTTAATCTGAACAAGATGATGTAGGGACACACTTTTTTTTTTCTCAGATGTCTGAGTTAGTGTCAGATGAGAGCTTAGTTTGTGAATCTCAGTGTGTGTGTGTGTGTGTGTGTGTGTGTGTGTGTGTGTGTGTGTGTGTGGGGGGGTCTCATTCTCTGAGATTATTACTAGAATGTGGATAACACTGACGTTTCTCACCCTCTCAAATACGAATTTTTACAGAAGGATTTTCCAGGACCTGCACTCATTATTCATTCTTTCTACTTTAGGTGATGTGTGTGTTACTGCTTGTAGATGTTAGTGTTTCACTGTTGCAGTCATCACATTTGGGGTTATTTCTGCCAGGGTAGCCCTCAGCCGGCCCGAATATCAGAGGCTTAGTATTTCTGCGTTGGTTGCTGTCGCTTCAAGACTGACGTCAGGTCATCAGTAGTTTAAAGTAAGGCAGCCAACGCCATTACATCAGTCTTTCTTGCCATGGAGCCTGAAGCAGAAGCAGTTTGCACGAGTGCCAGTTGGCTGCTACCAGAGTTTCATCTTCAGAACTGAAGCTGAAGTCTTGTAAAGCTAAGTACCCCATTAGGGATCCTTTTTCCATGTATTAACCGTTGTCAGAAAAAGTGAAAAATTGTCTCACCTGTGGAAAGCAAATACCACACCGAGACATTCATTCTTACTGCATCACTTGCTTAGGCCCAGACCATGACGATGTTCTTAGTGTTTCACTGATGCAGTCATCACACTTGGGTTATCCTGCCAGGGTAGTCCTCAGGCAGCCCGAATACCAGAGACTTAGTATTTCTGTGTCGTTTGCTGTCGCTTCAGGACTGATGTCAGGTCGTCAGTGGTATAAAAACAGGCAGTAGACGCCATCACATCAGTCTTTCTTGCCGAGTAACCCAAAGCAGAAGCAGTTTGCACGAGTGCCGGTCGGCCGTTACCTGAGTTTTCGTTTCCGAAATTGAAGTCTTCCAAAGCGAACAATTGTATCGCCTGTGGAAAGCAAATACTACACTGAGATTTCCATTCTTACTGCATCACCTGTTTAGGCCCAGACCACGACGTACCTCACTGCCGGTTTTGTACTTTGTTCAATGCCCAAACTATTCATCTTCAGGCCCTTGTTTGTAGCTCAACGCCTTCATTCTTGATCTCTGTATTCCGAAATGGCTTCCGACGACTCTGAGGATTCTGATTATGAAGACAGGCATGCCCTTATCTTCCTATGGGGATTGAGATGCAGAGGAATCCATTCCTTCTGCCTCCCCTCCAGAGAATTTTTCTTTTGGTCAAACCCTGCATACTTTTGAGAGCGCATTTCCATTGGGAATGCCAGGATTATCCTCAGTCCAAAAACAAACTGGGAATTTTTAAATTCACCACAGCACAGACCATTAGCTAACCCTCCTGTTCTGGATGTTGTGGATGATGTCTTTATGGAATCCAGTCTAACTCCTGATATTTTTTCCCCCTGCTCCCAAGAAACCTGACAGGTACTTCAGAGTCCCTGACTCTCACAAATTTCTTTTCAAAAATCCTACTGTTGACCCAGAGGTAATCTCCCAAGGACCTAAAGGAATAAAAGCAACTACAGCTAAGAATCCCACCCACTCGGACAGGGATTCCTGAGCTTTAGACAGATGGGGTAAAAAAGTATACACCTTTGCAACTCTTGCCATTAGAGCATTAAATTGTCAATTCCACATGCTGAAATACCAGCAAAATACTATGCAACTTATTCAGCAAAAATGATCTACCTTCCCTGACTGTGCAGAGAATAAAGAATTACAAGAGCTTATGCATTCTGGAAGCCAAGTCAGCAAGCATACCCTGTAATGTCGGCTTGACGCCATAGAAGCATCTTAGAAGGCATGCCTCGCTTAAGGAGCAGACCTTGCCAGACCATGTCAAATCAAAATTATTTAACTCACCTCTGAACAAGGACGATCTGTTTGGCACCAAAGCAGAAGAGGTTTTAAAAAAGATGGAAGGAAAAGCTAAGTCTGTGCAGACAGTCAAAGAATTTTTGCAAGTGCAGCCTCCAAGATTCAGTAGGCATTGCCCCTCAAAACATTGGTCCTTTACAGCCTCCTCAAGGCCACCTCAAACTTAGACCTAGGGGAAAGGGACCCCCCCAGACTACAGTATCAGGGTATGCAGAGATCTAAGCAATGGAGTACCTCCACTTCTAAAACGGGGAGTGCTAAGCCACCCCCTTATGGAAAGAATTCAGAATGACTTCTCAATTCTTCCCCTCACCTCTGCCCAATTGCTCGTGGCCCCTAGAGGAGGAAAATTTGCCCACCATGCAAAAAACTGGACCTCCATCAGAAACTATTGATGGGTCCTCAACATAGTATTCCAGGGGTACACTTTTTATTTCCACACGCTGCCAGCCCCAAAAGGGTTCCCAGACCTTCTTCCAAACTAGTGGGCAGAGGCACAAAGCCAAGTTCAGTCCCTGCTCTCCATAAGGGCAATGCAGCCGGTTCCTGCAGAACAGATAGGCCAAGGTTTTTATTCCAGACTTTTCCTGGTACCCAGAAAAGAGGGCACCTGGTGCCCATTCTTAGATCCATCAATTCTAAACACCTTCCTGGTGGTACCAAAATTTAAAATGCTCACCCTACAGCAGCTTCTCCCTAGGCTGTCCAAAGATGCCTGGTTAGCCACCCTGGACCTAAAGGAGGCCTGTCTGCACATCCCAGTCAGGGACTCCTGCAGGAAATATCCACATTTCAGGACAGGATCTATGCATTATCAGTTTTCTGCCCTTCCCTTTGGCTTATCCACTGCTGCCAGAGTTTACACAAAATGCCTGGCTCCAGTCGTTGCCTATTGCAGACAGAGAAATAT
Source organism: Protopterus annectens (assembly GCF_019279795.1). NCBI lineage: Eukaryota > Metazoa > Chordata > Ceratodontiformes > Protopteridae > Protopterus > Protopterus annectens. The sequence goes on along the minus strand of NC_056737.1, from coordinate 377,169,365 downwards.
TCAAATATACCTCTACTTGGACGATTGCCTGATATAGCCAGACAGTCAGGAAAAGCTGTTGCAGCACCTGACATTTGTAAAGGACCTTCTAACCTCCCTGGAATACAGTATCAATGAAAAGAAATCTAAACTAGTTCCCAGTCAGATTGTATTCCTGGGAGCAAGCTTGGACACAAAATCTCAGATGGCATTCCTTACTCCAGAAAAACCAGCCTGACTGGGTACGTCTCTCAAATGGCCACCAGAACCCAGTTATCCGCAAGGAAAATCCTGCAAGCTCTAGGGTTCATGGCCTCTTGCATTCTACTAATTCCATATGCCAGACTGCATATGAGGAAATTTCAGTGATACTTAAGTCTTTGGTGCCAACATTGTCAGGACCTGGAAACTATCATACCTATGATACCTTGTCTAAGGAAAGAGTTCCTTTGGTGGACAGCAGCATGCAACCACAAGGGGCTTCCCTTTATACAATCCTATGCCGCAAAGACCCCCAACCACAAATGCATCAGACTATGCCTGGGGGTGCACATCTGGATGGCAGGTGCATTCAGGGCCACTGGAGCCCAAATCATATTAATCTGCACATGAACCAAAAAAAGATGCTAGCTGTTAAGCACGCTCTGACAGCTTTCAGATCCCTACTCTCTCCGGAACCTCTACTAATCAAAACTGTCAATACCACAGTGATGTGGTACATCAACAAGCAGGGGGGGGGCTACTCTTATCCACTCTGCAGGCTAGCCATGACTCTTTGGAACATGGCCTCAGCCATGCATGTTCACCTGCAAGCTCAATTCCTGCCAGGCAACCAAAACTCTCTGGCAGACATCTTAAGCAGAAATCTCCTAGACCCACACAATTGGCAGTTAAACCACAACCCCTTCAGCCTTGTGACCCAGAAATGGAGTACCCCGAAGGTGGACCTATTTGCCTCCCCTACAACCACCAGCTCAGCAAATTCTGCACCAGGGAACCTCACAGCAAGGCCTGGAAAGTGTATGCTGTATACTTTCAGTGGGCAAACCTCTCAGTCTATGCATTTCCCCCATTTACCTTTCTTACAAGAGTGTTACTCAAGGTAAGGGAGGAAATAGCAAGAGCAATCCTGATTGTCCTAGACTGGCCACTCCAATACTGGTACCCATTATTTTTTATTTTTATTTTATTTATTTTACATTTGTTAACCGGGCTAGTCTGGCTGGATACATGTCCATTTTCAGCAGAGGCCCGAGGAGAAAAGCTCCACTATCAGACTAATACACTATAATATATGAAGTCATTAATAATACTATCTATACAAATAAAACTAAAAACTAATATAGTATAATACGGCAAAATACAAATGCAAATGCATTTTTCATGTACAAATCTGACTAGATGACAATCAAAATTCAGTCGGGCTGAGGAGAAAAGCTTCAGTATCAAAAACAATTTAAAGTTAAAACAATATCCATAGTAGCTAGTCATGACAACAAATAGGTCTTGGCTGAAAGCATAAAAGAGGTTAATATATAGTGTTAAACAGGCAGGTTAGTAGTGTAAAAGATATTAAAAGGTTAGAGATAGGTAAAAGGCAGAAATGATGTAAAGAGAAAGGAAATAATAAAGTACAGTTACTGTTAGGTATAGGAATTCTGGACTTAGTGAGGCTAAGGAACAGGCAGTAGGTAAAGGAGAGGGGGAAAAACAGGCAGTAGGTAAAGGAGAGGGGGGAAAAACAAAGATAGTGAGAAATATAAAAGGTAGCAGGATTATAGGAGGTCAGCTAAAAGACGCAAGAGACAGAAAAAACAGAGTGGTCAGAGGGGGAGTCAATACAGAACTAAGAACAGAAGAGTGAAGGTATAAAAAAAGGGAGTCTGTCACCGTTGCCTCTATGGCACCTCCCCCCAGATCCCAACTCTTCAGACTCAGCAGGTGGGACAGTTTGGGGATCAGAGCAG